>NW_022437159.1:317455-362081 GCF_009761245.1 Sapajus apella
AAAAAAAAGTTTTGTACTTTCAGAGGGCAGGTCAGCTCACCATGACGCCGAGCAGGCCCTCCTTGGGTGGAATCTCTCTGTGGCTAACCAGGGCCAGCACCTGCTGGAGCCCAATTTGGGAAAGCAAGAAGCACTGTGGTGGCGGGTCCCTGGGTCTCACTCTACCCAGCCTCTCTTCCAGGCCTGTGGGTGATAGGCCTGTCTTTGCCGCGGCTGCCCCTTGTGGTGTAAACAGCCATTATAGCCAGGAGAGTTGACCAGCACATGGCCAGGCCGGACTCGTGGCGATGACCAGCCTGGGCACATGCTGATGCTTCTCTGGAGAGTCCTGTGACCACAAGGTTGGGAGAAGCGACTTGTTCTTGAGGATCGAAGCGGCACGAGGAATTCAGCTCCTGGGCTGCAGCCAGTTCCCATCTCTGCACAATTTCGTGGAAGTCCCTTGGTCCTGCTGCCAAAAACGTAAAGTGGCTTGTTTCTGTTCCCCAGCCTGCCTTAAAGGGCAGCTCTCTTAAAGGGATGTCATCAAACTTTTCCACGGGAGTTTATGCTATTTATTTCCTTACGTTTAAAAAAATGCAGCCATGAACTGAGACCCCCACAACTCAAATGTTATAGAATAGGGAAAGGGGCAATCTTGGGTATCTGTGTTCCTTCCCCCATGGACTGCAGATCACAGGGCAGCAAGGTCCAGGGCGTGCTTTTTCTTTTGTCCATATATCCTAGCAACATACAGCTGATAAGATCTTTTTTTTTTTGGAGACAGAGTTTCATTCTTGTTGCCCAGGCTGGAGTGCAGTGGCGCGATCGCTGCCTCCTGGGTTCAAGCGATTCTTCTGCCTCCCAGTTTCAAGCGATTCTTCTGCCTCAGCCTCCTGAGTAGCTGGGGCTACAGGCGCATACCACCACACCCAGCGAATTTTTTGTTTTTTTTAGTAGAGATGGGGTTTCACCATGTTAGCCAGGATGCTCTTGCTCTCCTGACCCCCCGATCTGCCTGCCTCAGCCTCCTAAAATGCTGGGATTACAGGTGTGAGCCACCGCACCTGGCCAAGACCTTTTATAAAATGTGAAGGCCTAAAAATGTCCATGCATGTCAGGGGGACAGGCATAAGGTAAGAAAAGCAGGGCAAAGGGATTCTGTGGATTTTCACTGTAAGCTAAAGGCAGCCAGCTAGGGTGGGATACTTGTCAGACTGCATGGAAAGCATTTGGGAAGCTGAGGCTGCTCAACAGTGGGAACCTTAGAGCTGTTTTGCCCATCTAGAAGAGGAGAGGATTTGGACATCTTTCACTATTTCGCCCTCTCACAGAGCCTCTTCTGAGAGCCCAAATGATGTTTCCTAGTTTGGATGAACAGGCTACAGTATTAGAATTATTTTCTCCACTTGGCAGAGTTTTCCTTACAGATCCCGTGTCTTGGTGGCTGTTGGTCACCAGCCACCTGGCACTGCCCTGTCTTGGTTGCTAGACAGCCAGTCCATCCTACTGAGATGGGCAGTGCCGTGCTCATCTTTGCCAAGGGCTTTTTTTCAGAGTGGTTGTTTTCCCCTTGCGGTAAAGAACTGTGGGTGCTGTCTGTCTGTCTGTCTGCCTGGGGAAGGTGCTTCTGTAGTAGGTCTGCTGTGAATTGTTTATTTGATAAAATCTGGGGGTTCTTCACAGCAAAAGCCTCTGGGTTCTTGGCCGTTCAGGAGGCTGTTGGAAGTGATTAGGAAAAGCAGAAATAAACACACTATGAGCATCACAGCTGGGCTTTCCCTAACAAAGCCCAGGTTTGATGCCTTTTAAAATCTATTTCTATAATTATAAAGAAGGGCCTACTTATAATAGAAAACAAAAAATATAAAGAAGGAGATTTTAAAAACACCCATTATACCACCATAAAGAGATAACAGTTGTCATTAACATTATGTTGAATTTTCTTCTTTTGGCTTCAAAACTGTGTGCATACAACAAGCCGGAGAGAACACTCTCTGTTAGTTTTGTAGCTTTTTTCCATCCTGGCCATATCATGAACATTTCTCCATGTCATTAAATTGTTTAGGAAAAAGAAAAATCTCATTTTGGATGTCTTCTAACCGTTTTTATTATGAAAAAACTTCCAACACTGTATGACAGTAGAACGATGTGAGCCCCACACCAATCACCTGCTCTCTGCAGTTTCCAAATCGTAATCCTTCTGTTTCATCTGTAAACATCTTGTTTCCCGCCTATTAACCACCTGGATAATTTGGAAGCAAATTACAGATATAATCCATTTATTGTTCTGGCAGATACTTAGTATAAATATTTAAAAGTCAAAGGCATTTTAAAAAAATCACCAATATACCATTTATTACACATAAAAAAATTAAAAGTTAACACGTACTTAATTTCCAGTAGCAATCCAGTCGGTGTTCATGTTCCCCAGTTGTTTCATGATTCTTTGGTGGTTTGAATCTGGATCCAGTCAGGGTTCTCATATTGTGATTGGTTGTTGGGTCTGGGAAATCTCATTTAGCCCACAGGTTTTGCCTCCTTCCCTTTAATTTTTCCTTAGGATTTATTTGTTGAGAAAACTCAGCCCCTTGTCCTGCAGTTCCCCACCATCTGGATTTTGAGGATTGTCTTCCTGTGTTGTCATTTAATAGATTCCTCTGCCCCCTGTATTTCCTGTAAACGGGTGGGTAGATCTACAGGCTGCATGAGCATCAGGTTTGGTTTTGGAGTTAAGAATATTAAGTGGTGGGGTGCACTCCCTGAAGGAGGCACAGAATGAAAGTGTTCCTTTTTGTGATGTTCACAGCTGTTGATCATTTTCGCCCAGATCCATGGCAGAGAGTGCCTGTAATCCCAGCTACTCGGAAGGCTGAGGCAGGAGAATAGCTTGAACCCAGGAGGCGGAAGTTGCGGTGAGCCAAGATCGCACCATTGCACTCCAGCCTGGGAAACAAGAGTGAAACAATGTGCCAAAAAAAAAAAAAAATCATTATTTTATAAATGCCCAGGCTGGAGTGCAATGGTGGGATCTTGGCTCACTGCAGCCTCCACCTCCTGGGTTCAAACAATTCTCCTGCCTCAGCCTCCCAAGTAGCTGAGATTACAGGCATGTGCCACAGTGCCCAGCTAATTTTTGTTATTTTTAGTAGAGATAGGGTTTCATCATGTTGACCAGGCTGGTCTCGAACTCCTGACCTCAGGCAATCTGCCTGCCTCGGCCTCCCAAAGTGCTGGGATTACAGATGTGACCCATCGTGCCCCAGCTTTGTTTTTGTTTTTTTTGTTTTTTGAGATAGTCTTGCTGTGTCGCCCAGGCTGGAGTGCAGTGACGGGATCTCTGCTCACTGCAACCTCTACATCTTGGGTTCAAGTGATTCTCATGACTCAGCCTCCTAAGAAGCTAGGATTACAGGTGTCCATCACCACGCTTGGCTAATTTTTGTATTTTTAGTAGACATGGAGTTTCACTATGTTGGCCAGGCCGTTCTTGAACTCCTGACCTCAAGTGATCCACCGCCCAAAGTACTGGGATTACAGGAGTGAGCCACCACGCCTGGCCCTGTTACTCTTCCTTATTTATTATCTGGAATACTTCTACAAAGAGAACTGCACCGCCACCCCCAGATCCACTGTTCAGCTACCCTATGGTACAGTTCACTTAGGAACAGCAGGATCGATGTTTTTATTTTTTCTCCCTTATTTACCAATTTTCCATATAATGAGTTTGTTCCCAAGCATCCTCCAAAGGTGACCACTGAGTTCTGTTTTTAGTACCATTATGAGCTTGCATATTTAAACCCATTTCATGTATTTGAATCCATTGCAGTTATTTCTGTTGATGCCTAAAGGGTCTTATCTTCAGACAGTGGGAGCTTCAGGGTGGCACATGAGTCTTTTTTACATGACCCTAAGTGTCCCTGGTAGTTTCTTTGCTTCCACTATGACAGGATGGTCCAGACTTACCTCATCTATTGCTTTAAAGAGGAAATATGTAGAGATCACAATGAATGTGGGTGCTGTGGATACTCATTGAAACGGATTAGTTATTAGGCCTTTCAGCAGACAGAACTAGAAAATGTTTGCCTATTTGTTTTTAAGGTAATATGCATCCTAAGTGCATGCTGCTATTTTTTATTTAAATTCAAGGCTACCTAGTTTTACTTAACATGATCTTTTACTTTTGCTGAAAATCCTGCCTGTCAAAAACACAACCTGATTCACTTGCTTTATTCCATGATACACTTGCAGCAGTCTCAGAATAATGATAGCAACACTGCCTCCAACAATATGTGCAATATGAGAAATTGTGTTACCAAATGCAATTTAAGTGGCTTTTGGTTTTGTTTGAGCATTTCGTTTTGTCATTAAGGAAGATCTTTTTAATGGGGGCATAATATTCCACATTTGATGTAAAATTTTTTTCTACTTTTGAACATTAAGATTACATTCAAATTTTTGCTATTTTAAAGAACGCTGTTTCCAGGCTCAGTGACTCATGCCTGTAATCTCAGCACTTTGGGAGATCGAGATGGGCAGATCACTTGAGGTAAGGAGTTCAAAACCAGCCTAGCCAACGTGGTGAAAACCTGTCTCTACTAAAAATACAAAAAAATTAGCTGAGTATGGTGGCAGGCACCTGTAATCCCAGCTACTAGGGATGCTGAGACAGGAGAATCACTTGAACCGAGGAGGCAGAGGCTGCAGTGAGCCGAGATTGTGCCACTGCACTCCAGCCTGGGCAACAGAGTGGAACTCTGTCTCAAAAAAAAAAAAGGAATGCTGTGATAAACATCTTTGCCCTTGACTTTTATTTCTGATCGGTCTTTTAGTCCAGACTTTTCAACTGAAGTGAGATAGTGGATGTGTTTAAGCACCACATACACGTGACCCATACCTTTTTCAGATCACGGGGTGCATGGAAGGGCCTGTATCCCTGCACTGTGATCAACATTTTTCATTATCTTTAATAATAATGAATAGTTCTGTTACCAAACAAACTCAAAACAGGGTGTCTCATTGTTTTATCTCTGCATTTTTATGTTATCAACCATAGGCTTATTGGACAGTTATAGTTCCATTTTCAATTGTCTGTGGAGGGGGAATCAGGGAATTTTCATGCTTTTCTTACCAATTTGTAAGGCATTTTAAATATCTTAAGAACAACAATCCCTTGTTATGTTTGTTGCCAATTTTTTTTTCACTTTGTCACTTGCCTTTCAATTTTTATTGGTTTTTTTTCTAGTACAATTTGAAAACTTTCTTTTTTGTTTGTTTTTTAAGATGAAATCTCACTCTGTTACCAGGCTGGAGTGCAGTGGTGCAATCTTGGCTCACTGCAACCTCCACCTCCCGAGTTCAAGTGATTCTCCTGCCTCAGCCTCCCAAGTAGCTGGGACTACAGGCATGCGCCACCACGCCCAGCTAATTTTTGTATTTTTAATAGAGATGGGGTTTCACCATGTTGGCCAGGATGGTCTCGATCTCCTGACCTCGTGATCCACCCATCTCAGCCTCCCAAAGTGCTGAGTTTATAGGCGTGAGCCACCGCGCCCAGCCAAAAACTTTAAACTCTCAAGTTTTTTGACTGTTTCTCTCATTGTCCAGTCCTATCTGATATCAGTTACATGTTTGCCTGTATTTCCTTCTGGTTTATATAAAACTTCACTTATTTTTTCCACTTTTATTGTTTATTCCCTCATTACAAAAGTAATCCATGTTTGCCATGGAGTTATAAAAGCCTAGGGAAGTATAGAAGACTTCATTTATTTTTACATCTAACTCTTTGAAAATCTGTAACTTATTATGGTGGAAAGGTTGAGGGAAGGATTTGACTTGAGGATCTTCCATGTAACTAGTTGTTCTAATACCATCTGTGGAACAATCTGTTTTTCTCTCCTATTGTGTCCAAAATTGTTTGATATATGAGAGTCTTTTCCAAATCTGTACCAAGTGCCCATTTGTTTCAATTCATGTGGTTATATAATCCTCCTTAATAATTCAAGTCACTTTCTTGTTATTTTTCCTTTTCAGAAATGTCTTAGCTATTCTTATCTGTTTCTTCTTCTAAACACAGCTGAGAATTGTTCATCAAGTTAAACCATCTCAGGTTCTATTGATTGGAATGGCCTTGGAAGGAGACTGGCTTCCTCCTGATGGGTGGGCGAGCTGATGGAGGCAGTGTCAGATGTGGGGCCACTGTAGAGGGCTGGGTCCTCTGGTCTGACAGCCTCGTGGAGCCTGGCGGGATGGGTGGGCCAGGGATTGGTGCCGGCTCTCAGCCTTGTGGTGGGGTCCAGCCGCATGGCAGAGAGGAAACACACAGAAGAGATGGCAGAGATCCCTGGGAGAGCCAGTGTCATGCCTGGATATGGAGGCTGAGGCAGGGGGACTCCTGCAACTCCTGCTTGGTCAGCTGGGTGAATGGTGCTTCTCGGGCTGAGCTTCTGGGGTTCTGCGGCCTGAGAGCAGCCTTATTTATGCAGGTGGCCAGGTGTTGTTATTACTCTCTTTGCACAGGAGGACCGAGGCTTACTTAGTTGAATGACTTACCCTGGCCGCAGCCTCCTGGGGTTCCACCCTGCTGGGTCAGCCGATACCAGGCAGGCAGCCATCCCATGCTGGTGCCTATGGCCTGGCCCCCAACTGTCACTCTGCACTAGGACTCCTCCCAAACAGGGGTTGGAAAGGTCTAGGGCAAGCCCATTCGTGCCTTTTCAGACCTCCACTGGTGACCCAGTTAGCGACTGCTCAGTGATACAGGTTGAATTATGTCCCCCCAAAAACGGAGGGAGAGGAGTTCCTCTGAATGTGACCTTATTTGGAAATAGGGCCTTTTGCAGATGTAATGAGTTAAATGAAGTCAGACTGGAGTGGAGCAGGTCCTTAATCCAACCTAACAAGACTGTGTGGCCACCATTATGTGCACGTCGTGTGCACAGGGAGAAGCAGAGAGAAGCAGAGAGGAGCAGCGCAGCTGCTGGCCGAGGACACCAAGGATGGCAGCCGCCTTCACAGGCCAGGAAGGGGAAGGAGCAATCCTAGCCAGGGGCTTTGATGGAACAGGCCCTGCCGACCAACACCTTGACTTCGACTTCCAGCCTTCAGAACTGAGAGAGAATGAATTCCTGTTGTTTAACCCGCACCATTTGTGGTATTTTTTAAGAGCCACAGGAAACTAATACACTCAAGAAAGGATTAGCGGGCACACCTGTAAAACGGCATGGAATTCACTCTTCAGCCACTCTGGCAGGCCTTCCTCCTTTCATAGGAGAGAGGACGTGGCTTCCAGGGGCCTGTGGTGATCCTGTGTGTTGGGAGAGAGGGAAGGGAATCCCGGGAGCCTCTGCTGGGAGCCAGGCCCCTTCCTGATCCTTAGCAGGCTTGCTCTTCTCAGCTTCATAATTCTGCCCAAAGATTGTGATTATGCCCATTTCATAGGCGAGGCAACTGCGGCCCACAGATGTGAAATGCCTTGCCAAGAGACTGCAGTCTTTTCCTCCTTTCTGGCTACCCCAAGCTGAGCCGGGCACTGCAGATCCTGTTCCTGGAGGCATGTTTTTAGCTGACAGCAACACAGCCTGCAGACCTAGGTTACCTGCATTACTGCATCACCATAAAGAAAGTGGCCGTTTGTTCACTTTTTTATCTGAGTTGCTTTTCATAGGCTTTTAAATTTAGAAACGTTTGAATGAAGTACTATATGAGCTTTTTCATTTCATGTTAGTAATTCTCAAACATTGCCTGGCTTTGTTAGCCTGGTCCGTGAGGTAGGATTTAGGGTGGGTTGGCAATGTATTTTTAAAAGTGGTCCTTTAGGCCAGGCCCAGGAGGCCGACGTGGGCGGATCACCTGAGGTCAGGAGTTCAAGACTAGCCTGACCAACATGGAGAAGCCCTAGCCTCTACTACAAATACAAAATTAGTTGAGCATGGTGGTGCATGCCTGTGATCCCAGCTACTCGTGAGGCTGAGGCAGGAGAATCACTTGAACCCAGGAGGCAGGGGTTGCAGTGAGCCGAGATCCAGATCGTGCCATTGCCCTCCAGCCTGGGCAACAAAGAGCGAAACATTGTCTCAAAAAAAAAAAAAAAAAAAAGATCCTTTTAACTTCATCTGTGATCACTTTTCAGGGCTGTTGCTTAACTGTCCACATGTTGCGTTTGTGTGTAATTGTTACTATGCTCCACCATATGAAGAGGGACAGAGGGTTTGCAAAGACAAAAATAAATACATCTCTTCTTGTTTAAGAGTGTGATATTTAAACTCTTTCTATAAAATGTTTTTATCTTATAAGCTTTGGCCATAATATCTATACCCCTGTTCCTAGACCAAAGCTCCTAGAAAACTAGGAACTATTTTTTTCTTTTATGTTACTATCTCTGGTCTGGCACAGGCATGGCATAGAGGTTTTGAGAGTCAGTATAGAATGTTGGTGAGAAGTGAAACAAACGGCCCGGGTTTGAATTCCTCCTCTGTTACCGCTACTGAAAAAGCATGCGACTGTAAGCGAGTCATTTCACCTCTCTGTGAAATGGGGAGAAGATCAACCTCATCTTTGCCTTCATCTTCATTGTGGAGAGCTGGTTGGCCGAATGAACAAATGAATTGAATCCACAGGCGTCTACTGTGGGCCAGTCTTAATAACTCTCCTGTGAAAGTTGAAACTTGTAAAGTAAGGGGTAGATTCCATGGTCAGCTGAAGTGTGGTCCTTTGGGATGAATCCTGCAATTCACAGAATTGAGCAAAATTCCAAACCCACATGGCCAGTCTCCTCCCAGCATTTACAACAGCACCACAGGCATGGGAACGACCCCGAAGGTGAGTAGCTCAGTGAGACAAGAAGAAAGTGTACTCCATCATGCTCGTTTTTTTAATAGCTGGAAGAACGTAATACCGTAGGTCATTTCTTCACAGGGCTAGAATATTAAAGTGTGTAGGGTGCACAGTGTATGCTGGTGTCCAGATGTCCCGTTCTCTTCCCCGCTGAACACCAGAGCTTTGCTTTCATGCAGTGTCCCTCCGGAGGTAATGTGCATCTATAAGCATATTTGTATGTATGTGTCTCTTGTTCCCATTTTTTACAATACACAACATATAGCACTTACCGTTCTGCACCTTGTTTCTTTCACTTAACAATATGCCATGGAGATCTTTTCCCTGTGAGTCTCTGAAGAGCTTTCTGGTTCGTGTTTCTCGCTGTGTAGGATTCCACGGCATAAATGTGCCCTAGTTTCTTTAGCCGGACCTCTACTCATGGGCATTTCACTTGTGTCCACTCCTTCGCCATTACAGACAGGATCATGGAATAAATGTATATATCCATCATTTCCTATACATATAAGTACACATATCTGATCAGGTCCTAGTGGAAATCATGGGTCAATTTGCCGTGCTGATTTTGATGGACATTGACAAATTGCCTGTTATCAAGAGTCTGTTTTAAGCTCCAGGTGCCCCACCCCCACCTCCATGTATTCATAGGGATTGGATCTGGGCCATTCTTTTGGGTAAAAAATAGTATCTTGGAGAGGTTTTAATTTGCAGTGCACTTATTATGAGTGTGGTTGAACCTCTTCCCCTTTTCTGTAAATTCTTTGATCACAGCTTTTGTTTCTGTTGTTGGTTTTTAAAGCAATTTGTAGGAGCTCCTTGTGTCTTACAGAAATAAGCACTGTCTGTTATGAATGAATTGAGTATATTTCTTCTCAATGTGTCATTAGTCTTTTGATTTTGCTTATGGTAGTTTCTAGAGATACACATGTTCTTAATTTTTATCTAGTCCATTTTATCAGTCTTTTCTCTTGTGGTTCCTGGATTAGAAAGATTCTCACCACTGCAAGTTTACAAAAGCATTTTCTCCTGGTTTCTCTTAGATCATTTTATGGTCTCAGGTTTACCTTTAAACTTTGATCTACTTGGAATTTGTCCTGTGTAAAATATGAGATATGAATCCAGTTTTATTGTTTCAGCTGGCTTCCCAGTTGTTTCAACTGAATATTGAATATTCCATATATTTTCCCCATTAGGTTGAGGTATCACCTTTCTCCTAAATTAAATCCTTGTATACAGTTTTGCCTACTTTTGAACATTTTATTTTGTTCCATTGATCTGCCTATTCATGTGTCAATGCCACCTTTTTAATTACCCAGAGTTTATGCTATCATAATATCTGATAGGACTAATCCTGCCTTGTTACTTATTTTTCTTTTTGGAATTTTCCTGGGTACTTCTGCATTTTTAGCTTTCCACATGAACTTTAGAATAAAATTGCCCACAGACTTATTTGGTATTTTTTGTGTGAATTATATTAAATTTATAGATTAACATAAGAAAAATTATTATTTCTATGATGTTTCCTTCCCAAGAACATGAACATGAAATGCATCTCCACTGGTTCAGGTCTTCTTTTTCATCTCTTAGATGATTCAAACTTTTCTTTCGTGTAGCTTTTATAAATCTTAAATTTTTTTCTAGGTATCTTGTATTTTAGAGTAAAATACGTTAGACTATAAAAGAAATAGGATATTTTCTTTCTTTAGACCTAATCACTGGTTATTGTCTTTACATAGGAAAACTATTGGTTTCTGTAATAATTTTTTTTTTTTTTGAGATAAAGTCTCGTTCTGTCACCCAGGCTGGAGTGTAGTGACGCAATCTCAGCTCACCACAACATCTGCCTCCTGGGTTCAAGCGAGTCTCCTGCCTCAGACTCCCAAGTAGCAGAGATTACAGGTGCCTGCCACACACCCAGCTAATTTTTATATTTTTAGTAGAGACAGGGTTTCACCATGTTAGCCAGGTTGATCTTGAACTCCTGACCTCAAGTGATCCGCCCTCCTCAGCTTCCCAAAGTGCTGGAATTACAGGCATGAGCCCACCGTGCCCAGCCTGTGTTAATTTTTTAATGTGACCAAATTTCTAAATTCTTTCATTGCTTCTTATTCTCTTAGGATTTCTAGAGATCAGAGTGTTTGGGGGTAAAATTCAAATAGTAAAGGAATATGGGTAATAATTGTACTGATTAAGAAAATTGCAAGTTAAATGATCTTGTGTTTCTCCTATAGGGGGTTTTGTCTTGGAAGTACCAGTTTTGTTTTGCTTGTTTTTGTTTTTTGTTTTTTTGAGATGGAGTCTTGCTCTGTTGCCCAGGCTAAAGTGCAGTGGCTCAATCTCAGCTCACTGCATTCTTCGCCTCCTGGCTTGAAGCAGTTCTCCTGCCTCAGCCTCCCTAGTAGCTGAGATTACAGGCACCCGCCACTGCACCCGGCTAATTCTTATATTTTTAGTAGAGACAGGATTTCACCATCTTGGCTAGGCTGGTCTCGAACTCCTGACCTCATTATCCCCCCCAGCCTCCCAAAGTGCTGGGATTACAGAAGTGAGCCACTGTGCCTGGCCCCAGTTCTTTAAATCGATTGAAACTTTAAGTCTGTTGAAGTTATTTACATTTTCAGTTTTCCCTCTTTTCCACTTTTTAAATAAAAAAGCTTGCTTTGAAAACAGTCCATTGTAATAGAAGTTGATAGTTGAGTTCTGAAAGGATTTAGTTTTAATAGCATACGGACCTATAATTCTTTATTCTATTTGTGCTGAGAATTAACCTTGACTTAAGTAGTATTTTCTCAGAAAGAATTCAGAGATAGAAAGGAAGAGTCCCTAACTTAGGGCAAGTACCCAGCACAGGATAAGGGGAGGAGCCCTGAACTGGGTGTTCCGATTCTGGCTCTGTCCACAGTTCATGGTAATGTTGCCCACTTCCTTGGGCCTCAGTTTCTCCATCTGTAAAACAGGACAAATTGTCCCTACCTCTCAGGCTGTTGTGAGGAATTGAGGTAATGCATGGAGGGAGCACCTAGTCTAGTGCATAACACAAGTTTGATATTCAATAAAAGCTGGCTATTATTATTATAAATATGTCTGTTAATTTCAGCCACCCATGGTGTGTTAGGATTCAGGTTGGGCTGCTGTCAGAGACCCCCAGATAGTGAAGCCAGATAAAACTGTGTTTTCCTCTTGCATTGTTATGCAAGCACTGGTGTAGCGGCTCAGAGGCTGTGGACGCCCAGCTTACTACTGTGCTGTAGCTCCCTCCTTCTCAACGTGTGCTGTCCTCTCTTGGCCCCCACTGGCTGCTCCAGCTCCTACTCCTGTGTCGTCACTTAGCCTGCAGGAAGCAAGGAAGGAAAGGGTGGGGTGGCATGCACCTTCTCTTAAGAGTGAGCCCGAGAGAGAGAGATTCAAGATGGCCAATTACTAGCAGCTCAGGATTGTAGCTCCCAGAGAAAGTGCCCAGAAAGAGAGGATGCCACACTTTCAGATGAATTTTTGTTGCCCACGGACTAGGAGATTCCCAGCAGAGGAGCCCCACGGGTCGCCAGCGCGACTCTCGTGGCCGGCATGGCTGTTTTGCCGGCGCCTCGGGGGCGGCGGTTCTCGGTGCAGAGTAAACAGGACTAGGCCCCCTTTTGATAGACGTTTGGAGCTCCGGGAAGGCAGAGTCGCCCATTTACCTGATTGAAAAAGGGATTCAAGAGGGACGCCAGACCGGAGATTCCTGAGCAGAAAAGCACCACCAATCTTAATGCCACTGTTTTAGCTGGCACAGTGGGTTGCTCAGATTTTGGTGCCGGGAATCAACAAGTTGGACGTCCACTCAGAGACCTAATTTGAAAGTTGGCAATCACAAAGACGACAGGTGGATAAACTCACAATGATGGGAAGAAACCAGCGTAAAAAGGTTGAGAATACCCAGAATCAGAATGCCTCTCCTTTTACAGGGGATCACAGTTCCTCATCACCAAGGGAACAAGGCCTGATGGAGAACAAGTGCATTCCATTAACAGATTTAGGCTTCAGAAGGTGAATAATAAGGAACTTTTGTGAGCTAAAAGAATATGTTCTAACCCACTGTAAAGAAACTAAGAATTTCGAAAAAAGGTTTGACGAAATGCTAATGAGAATAGACAATTTAGAAACGAAAATAAGTGAATTAATGGAACTGAAGAATACAGTATGAGAACTTTGCGAAATATGCACAGGTTTTAACAGTCAAATTGATCAAGCAGAATAAAGGATATCAGAGGTCGAAGACCTACTTAATGAAATGAGAAGACAAGATTCGAGAAGAAAGAGTAAAAAGGAATGAGCAAAGTCTCCAAGAAATATGGGACTATGTGAAAAGACCTAATTTATGACTGATAGATGTACCTGAATGTCATGAAGAGAATGAATCCAAGTTGGAAAATATTCTTCAGGGTATTATTCAGGAAAACTTTCCTAACCTAGTAAGAAGGACAATACTCAACTCCAGGTAATCCAGAGAACACCACAAAGATACTCCTCAAGTAGAGCAACTCTAAGACACATAATCGCTAGATTCACTAGAGTTGAAATAAAGGAGAAAATTATAAGGGCAGCTAGAGAGAAAGGTCAGGTTACCCATAAAGGGAAGCCTATCAGACTCACAGCAGATCTCTCAGCAGAAACCCTACAATTTAGAAGAGAGTGGGGGTCAATATTCAATAATATCCTCAAAGGAAAGAATTTTCAACCCGGAATCTCATATCCAGCCAAACTAAGCTTCATAAATGAAGGAAAAATAAAATTTTTCACGAACAAACAAGAACTCAGAGATTTCATCACCACCAGACCTGCTTTACAAACCTTCTGAAAGAAGCACTACAAACAGAAAGGAACAACCAGTATCAGTCATCCCAAAAATTTACCAAAACGTAAAGAGTATCTGAGTATCTCCACAATGAAGAATTTACATCAACTAATGGACAAAATAGCCAGCTAGCATTAAATTACAATATTGAACTCACAAATATTAACATCAATCCTAAATTTAAATGGATTAAATGCCCCAATTAAAGACACAGACAGGCAAATGGAATAAAAAGTTAACATCTATTGGTACGTTGTATCCAGATCTAACTCACAACGACACACAAAGACTCTAAAGGGAAAATAGACTTTAATAGTGACAAAGACCAAAAGAAACAGAGAAGGACATATAATGGTAAAAGGATCATGCAACAATAGGAGTTAATGATCATAAATATATATGTACCCAATATAGAAATACCCAGATACATAAGACAAGTTCTTATTGACTTATAAAGAGATTTGGACTCCCGCACAATAATAGCGGGAGATTTTGACATCGCATTGTTAATATTCGACAGATCAATCAGATAGAAAATTAATAGGGACATCTATAATTTGAATTTAGGCCTGGAATAAGTAAACTCAGGGAATATTTATAGAATTCTCCACCCCAGGTCTACAGAACATGCATTTTTCTCAGTATCATATTACACCTATTCTGAAAGTGACTACGTAATTGGAAGTAAATTACTCTTCAGTATTTGCATAGCATCTCACAGACTTAAATGAAATTCTGGTTGGCTGTTTGTTATTTTCTTCCCTTATTCCTTCCTGTCTGTGTTGCTAAGTACAATTATTGGCGTAAAAGAGGTTTTTAATACCTTTTTAAGATTGCAGTCCAGCCTGGGCAATAGAGCAAGAATCCTGTTCTCTCTCGCTCTTTTTCTTTCTCCTTTCTTTCTTTAAAAAAAAAAAAAAAAGAGTGAGCCCGAGACGAAAGCTGCTCCCATCCCTTTCGCTAACTGCTAACTGCAAGGGAATCTGGGACCAGGAGGGCTTATGCCATCCTAAATTTTTTTTTTTTTACCATAGAAAAAGAGGGCCAGGCATGGTGGCTCATGCCTGCAATCCCAGCATTTTGGGAGACTGAAGCATGCAGATCACAACGTCAAGAGATTGAGACCATCGTGGCCAACTTGGCAAAACCCCGTCTCTACTAAAAATACGAAAATTAGCTGGGTGTGGTGGCAGGTGCCTGTAATCCGAACTACTTGGGAGGCTGAGGCAGAAGCCTCCTGCTTAAACCCAGGAGCCCGGAGGTAGTGGTGAGCTGAGATCAAGCCACTGCACTCCAACCTGGGCGACAGAGTGAGACTCCATCTCAAAAAAAGAAAAGAAAAAGGGGAAAATGATCATTGGGACAACTAGCAGTGGGAGCCCTGCTTAGTACCTGGAAACGACCCTTCTAACCTATACCAGGTGGCCACATACCCAGGGCTGCTTGCTTGATGGGAGGCCTCAGGGTCTTGCATTATGTTTTATTTCATGGTAGGGCCATGAGGGTGTATAATTCCCATATCTAAATCAGCTTTGTTCACTCTCTGGGGCTGGCTTTGGAAAGCTGCCATTTCATAGTAAGTAGGTCCTACGGTGACAGTGTGTCACCTGGAATCTGGCGTCAACTTGCTGAGGTGAGGCAGACATTGCTAATGGAGGTCAAGTGTTGATCTTCTGTGCCAGGTGTACAGTCAGCCAATGGCTTCTAGACCGACGTGGGTGAGAGGAGCATTTGGACACAACCCATGAAGCCCAGTTCCTGTCACTTACTAACCGGTGCTGGATGCGACTGAGCTCCCATGCCTTGTCTCTAGAGCTCTGCAAAAGGGCGCTTTATGTATAATTTTCTCAGAAACATATGAGACCAGACAACAAAAGCTCTGCTGTCTCTCGGGCCACTTCTCTAATTAGGAAAAATAGTAAGTAAAAAGGTGGGGTGGGGTAGGGGAGGTGTGGCATCTTTTAAGGTTGAAAGCTGTGTTTAAGACGGGACAGTTCTGCCTTTAATTATCCTGTCTGAGGTGACTTTAATGAGTATTATTTTTAATGCCTTCATTTCAGGGAGGTGGGGGGAATGCATTTTGCATCCAACCATATAAAACAGCTTTATTCATGAGAGTTGAAAGTCAGCGTCGTTGCTGTTGAGTTTGTAGTGGCTTTGAGCCAGAAACCTCTTATCAGTGTCATGGCCAGAAGGCAAATGGCCAGTTACTATCAGGGAATCACAGGGTTCAGGCTGGCCAGGGTCCCCACTTCCCATGACCATCTCCTAATCGCAGGCATGTGGAAAAACAGGGCCAGACACAGGGCAGGCAGGACCAGCCTCCCAGTTCCACAGATAGTGTCTCAGTCCACTCGGGCTGCCATAACAAAGTTACCTTAGACTGGGTGGTTTATGCACAACAGAAATTTCTTACAATTCTGGCCTGTAATCCCAGCTACTTGGGAAGCTGAGGTGAGAGGATGCTTGAACCTGAGAGTTGGAGGCTGCAGTGAGCTCTGATTATGCCACAGCACTCCAGCTGGGGTGACAGAGGGAAACCCTATCTCTAAAAAATACGTATATACATAGAAAATAAAATAATGGATTAATTATTTTAAAAAGAAATGAACCTAACTGACAAAAAGAATGGTTTATTTAAAAACAACACACACAAAGTTTTATCTCTTAACAGTTGTGGAAGCTGGGAAGTTCAAGATCAAGCTGCCGGCAGATTTGGTGTGGCTGAGGGCTGTTCCTCATGGGTGTGCCTTCTGTGTGTCCTTGCATGGCAGAAGGGGAACATAACAGGCTGCTCAGGTTTGAATGTGTTCCCCAAATTTCATGTGTGGGAAACTTGATCCCTAGAGCAGCAGCGTTAGGAGGTAGAGCCTAGCAGGACGCATTTGGGTCTTGGGGGCACCGCCCTTGTGAATGCAATTATCGCTGGAGTGGGTTCATTATAAAAGGATGAGTTTGGTCCCTTCTAGCTCTCTCTCTCTCATCTTGTAATGCCTTCCACCAGTTTATGACGCTGCTGGCCCCTCAATCTTGGAATTCCCAGCCTCCAGAACTATGGGCCAAGTAAATTTCTGTTCCTTATAAATGACCCAGTCTCTGGTACTCTGTTAGGGCAGAAAAAAATGGACTAAGACTAGTACTAAACCCATTCGTGAAGGGAGAGCCCTCATGACCTAATCTAAATGTACCCACCTCTTAGTACTGTTGCATTGGGGTTAGGTAACAATATGAATTTGGGGGGAGCACCAACATTCAACCCCTGGAAGGAGGGTTCTTCTTGATATGACATGAAATCTCTGTCCAAGCTCCAAGTTAAGGCATCAGTATCAGTTCGTTGCCCCAACAAGAAACTGGAGTCAGCCCCTTTAACTCTGCCACCCCCCACATTCCAAAGGTCCATGCTAGCCCAGGCAGTATCTACGAGCCTCACTTCCTACCCTTCACATTCTCCTCCTTGCAACATATTCTCCATCTTGGCATCTAATTTACCTTTTCTGCTTTTTCTCTTCCATATATAGTCACATGTAGCTTAACAACTGGGATGCATTCTGAGTAATGCATCATTAGGCAGTTTTGTCATTGTGTGGACATCAGAGAGTGCACTCACAGGCCTAGATGTTAGAACGTACTACACACCTAGTCTGTGTGGTATAGCCTGTTGCTCCTAGGCCACAGCCTTTACAGTGTGTTACTGTACTGAACACTGCAGGCAGTGGTAACACAATGGTTGGCAGGTGTATATCTAAACACACCTAAACACTAAACATAGAAAAAGTACAGTAAAAATATGGGATTATAATCTTAAGGACCACTATCATATATGCGTCATTGACCCAAATGTTATATGGCATGCGACTGTATAACTTTTTGAAAGTTATACAAATTGATGGGCTTACAGGGCGCCATGGCTCATACCTGTAATCCCAGCATTTTGGGAGGCCAAGGTGGGCAGATCACTTGAGGTTGGGAATTCAAGACTAGCCTGGGCAACATGGTGAAACCCTATCTCTACTAAAAATACAAAAATTAGCCAGGGTAATCCCACCTACTCAGGAAGCTGAGGCAGGAGGGGGAACAAAAGCCTGAAAAAAAAAAGCAAGGAATACTTTGGCTGCAAGAAACAGAAAAACTGACTTACAATGCTTTAAACAAATAGAGGTTTATTTTTTTCACATGACCAGAATTCTGGAGGCAGGTTAATGCTGGAGCCAACTCAATTGCTCAACACCATGAGCAGGGTCCCAGGCTCTTTCTGTCCTTCTGCCCCAGTGTCCTTGGCATGTTGACCTTTGATCTCCCACTTGTGTTTCCCCAGCCCCAAGATGGTGCCTCCATCTTCTGGCACAACGTTCTTTTTACAAGGGAAGAAGAAGGCGTAGGGGTAAAGGGCTTCTTCCGGAGAACTTGGTCCTTTTATCCAGAAAGGCAGCCCTCCCCAGCAGACTTCCTCCAGGTCTTATTAGTCTGAGCTTGTCACCAGCCCACCAAGGAGAAGGAACCAACCGTGATTCAAACCTGGGAGTGGGAGTGGGGTGGGGGCCTAACCTTTCATGAATTGAGGCATCTCCACATCCTCCCCGACCACAGTGAGTTCTGTTCTGTTGGTGAGGAGGGTGGGAAGGAGGCATGGCTGTAGGGGAGATGTTGGCCCAGCTCTGCCATGCATGAACACAGGGCTCAGTTTTTTCAGAATTTGCCCATGTGTCCAATCACCTGCCTATTTATTAATAATAATTCTCAGTCCATATGTGAGAGATGAAGAACTTTCTGGTTACACTATGCCCATGAAACCCACCTCACTGTTGAGAAACAAAATGCAGCCAGCGCGTAATGATCTGTCCTTCGGGGCCCATAGCATCTGGAGAACTTACCACTTTCTGGCCTTGGGAGTTTTGTGCCCAGTGGGTTTGTGCATTCTGCAGTTTCCCTAGTCCTCTCTAGCTTTTTTTGGTTTATTTTTCTTGAGAGACACCTATGAATCAAAGAGTGAACAGTAGGTAAACACGTGCTGCCCCCAGATCCTTGTCCTGGGACTGGAATGTAGTAAGTTGCATGTGGTAGTAAAGCTCCTTGGATAAGGCATAAGAAAGGTTTATGTTATGCTGGGAGCCAGCAGGAGGGGGCGCCTTACAAGTGGTGTGTGCATAGAGGTGTAGTCATCTGTTTGATGCCGTCAGCATTCAAGGGCCGCCTGCTGCGTACCATCACCATGCTGAAATTGCCAATGGCTAGAAGAGTTGGAGGCCCCTGTCACAACAGAGAAGACTGGATGTAAACTTAGGTAGAAATAAGACTAAGCCTTCTAACTTGTCCAGTCCCACATTTTCCCCATTGTAAAACCTCCTAGTGTTATTGTGAAGATGAAATAAGATGATGTGAAATTGCCATGAGCAGTGCCTGGCATGTAGCAGGCATCCATAGCGTGTGACGCGAACTGAGCTAACTGACTCAGGTCCATGCCCTCATGGGGGGGCAATACATATTTAAACAGATTTATACACCACAGAAAGTAATAGATGCTGTGCTTGCAACTTTTGGGCCATGCAAGGCTGGTTCAGCATTCTAAAGTCAATCAGTGGAATCCACCACATCAACAACTAAATAAGGAAAACCACATGATCATTAGATGCAGAAACAGCATTTGATGAAATTCAACATTCATTCATGATAAAAGGCTCTCAGCATACTGTACGTGGAAGGGGACTACCTTCACCTGAAATCAGTTTCAAAAGTTATGATTCCATTTATATGACATACACTGAGGCATCCATGGTCTCCAGGGGTTAGGGATGGGGATGACTGATAAAGAACATCTGCAAAAGTCTTACAACTACCATCATACTTAACATCATCCTTTCAATATCATTCACTTTCCATCTACAATTTGCCCTCTATAACCAGGGAAAAAATTCCTATGGAATACCGTACTGGAAGTCTTAGCAAGTGCGGCGAAGCAAGAAAGAAGCCCTTGGAACTAATGAGTGAGTGTAGCAAGGTCACAGGATACAAGGTCAGCAGAAAAAAAATCATTTCTATACAATGAGTAATGGGTAACTGAGATTCAATAAACAGTCTTGTTTATAGCACACTCCCCTAAATGAGATATTTGAGCTTAAATATAACAAAATATATGCTGGATCTATATGCTGCAAACTGTAAAATGCTGCTGAAAGAAATTTTTAAAATCCAAATAAATGGAGAGACATACTTGGTTCATTGATTGGAAGAGTCAATATAGTTCAGATGTCGGTTCTCCCCAAATTGATCTATAAATTAAACACAATCCCAGTCAAAATTTACCAGCATTCTTTATAGATATCAACAAGCTTATTCCAAAATTTTTATGGAAGGCAGAGGAACCAGGATAGCAAAATCAATTTTTTGAAAAAGAAGAACAGGCCAGGCGTGGTGGCTCACACCTATAATCCCAGCACTTTGGGAGGCTGAGGCAGGCGGATCACCTGGGATCGGGAGTTCAAGACCAGCCTGACCAACATGGAGAAACCACGTCTCAACTAAAAATACAAAATTAGCTGGGCATAGTGGCATGCCTGTAATTCTGGCTACTCAGGAGGCTGAGGCAGGAGAATCACTTGAACCCAGGAGGTGGATGTTGCAGTAAGCCAAGATCACACTACTGCACTCCAGCCTGGGCCACAAGAGCGAAACCCTGACTCACAAAAAAAAAGAAAAAAAGAAAAGAAAAGGAAAACAAAAAAAGTTTGGCAATCTCACAGTATACACACTAATCGAGACAATACATTATTTTCAAAAGCATAGTCACATAGGTTCAGGAAACAGAATAGAGAGCCCAAAGATAGACTCACAAAAATATAGTCAACTGATTTTTGACAAGGGACAAAGGTAATTGAATGAAGAAAGGGTAGTTGTTCAACAAATGGTGCTGGAACAATCAGATATTTGTATACAAAAAAAAAAAAAAAAAAAAAAAAAACAAAACTTCAACCTAAAAAGCCTCACAACATATTCAAATATTAACTCAAAATGGATCAGAGATTATATAAAAGACAAATGTAAAATTATAAAACTCTTAGAGGAACTCATAGGATAAATTCCTCATGATTTTGAGTGAGGCAAAGATTTCTTAGATTTGACAACCAAAAGCATGATCCATTAAAGAAAAAATGAGCAAGTTGGAAAGTGAGATGGGCTATAACTGGGAGAAAATATTTGCAAATCACATATCCAACAAGGACTTGTATTCAGACTATATAAAGAACTCTCAAATTTCAACAACAAGAAAACCAAAATTTTTTTAAATAGGCAGAACCACTTTAAGAAGTTGTATGGATGGTGAATAATGAAAAGATGCTCAACATCATTAGTCATTAGAAAAATGAAAATTAGCACTGGGTACAGCAGCTCTCATGACTGTAATCCCAGCACTGTGGGAGGCCAAGGCAGGAGGATCACTCGAGCCCAGGACTTTGAGACCAGTCTGGGCAATATAGTGAGACCCCACCTCTAAAAAAAAAAGAAAATAAAAACCACAATGAGATATTACTACACAACTGTTGGAACAGCTTTAAAAACAATACCAACAGTGCCAAATATGAGTAAGGATACGAAGCAACTGGAATGCTCATGCATCACTGGTGAGAAGGCAAAATGGCACAAGCCACCCTGGAAGCAATTTGTGAGCTTCTTAGAGAAGTAAGCACACTCTTAGCAAATGACTGAATGGTCCTGCTCCTGGGCATTTATCCCAGTGAAATGAAAACTTAGGTTCATGCAAAAACCTATACATGAATGTTCATAGTAGCATTATTCAAAATGAAAAACTAGAAAAATACCATATGTCCCTCAATGAATGGATAAATCACATTTGAGCATTCGTAATATGGAATGATACTCAGCAGTGAAAAGGAATGAACTATTAGCATGCAACAACTTGGACAAATCTGAAATGTATCATGTTAAGGGAAAGAAACTCACAAGGTTACATACTATATGACGCCAGTTATACAACATGAGGAAGAAGGCAAAACTGTAGTGATGGAGAGCAGATGAGTGGCCATTGGGAATTAGGGATAAGGAGATGATCAGACTGCAAAGGGATCGCATGAGGGAATGGGGGCATGGGGGTGGAATTGGCCTTTATCCTGTAAGTGGTGTCAGTTCCAAGAATCTATACATGTTTTAAACTCATAGAACTTGGCTGGGCATGGTGGCTCACACCTGTAATCCCAGCGCTTTGGGAGACTGAGGCAGGTGGATCACTTGAGGTCAGGAGTTTGAGACCAGGCTGGCCAACATGGTGAAACCCCGTCTTTACAAAAAATACAAAAAAAAATTAGCCAAGCGTGGTGGTGCATGCCTGTAATCCCAGCTACATGGGAGGCTGAGGCACAAGAATCGCTTGAACCCGGGAGGCAGAGGTTTTTTGCAGTGAGCCAAGATCACACCACTGCACTCCAGCCTCGGCAACAGAGCAAGACTCCATCTCAAAAACAAACAAACACACAAAACAACAAAAAACTCATAGAACTGGACACCACCAAAAGAAGATTTTTATTGTTCTTAACTTTTGAAAACTGGCCAGAATCTGAACAAAGAGGAAGCAAATGGACCCAAGACATTTGGCCTCTGTGTGTCTGGCCTTGAATCACCTTCCAAAGTCGTAGTTTGGATCTGGTTAGGAAGAGCCCTCAAGGCCTCAAGTCTCAACTCACTGAGAAAGTAGGGTTTGTTTGCTGCCCTGAACCAAAATGGCACATGGTAAGTGTTTTCACATGGGCGCTGCTTCTGCGACTTTAATGAGTTTCAGGGAAATGCCGTGGAGGGGTGCGGTGAGGACATGCAGGCACTTCCTCCCACTGAGGACTGCAGGCCACATAGCCCAAATGAAGGCAGTGGGACAACGAGACCCCACTGGGACCACACAGATGCACAAGCTGCTTCAAATATTTCAGGAACCTTACATTCCCGGCAACTAAAAGGAAACAGAGAGGCCGCCTGGGGTGCTGGAAACCGCCGGCCTGGAGACAGCTGAAGGTTCGGTGAGGCTGTGGGAGGCCACTCTTTGGTGGGTCATTCTCCCCTGCTTGTGAAATAGGGATGTGGGAGGGGGCAGAATAGACCACAGGTTCTCAAGCTGGGCTCTGGAGAGTTCTGAGGGTGTCAGAGGCCTTTCCACAGCAGGGGTGGCGAGGGGGACACAGCAGGTCAGGCCTTGGCACCTGCATTCCTTCCTGCCAGAGAGCTGTTCCACTCCGATTCTTCTCTAGCCTGGCCTCTGCGAGATGCCTGCTATTTAAAGAGCAGCCTCTGCTGTTTTAAAATAAGATTTAATCACCAGGGAACTGGGTGATCTGTGAGGCCACTTTGGAGCTCTGGGTTTCCCTGAGTCAGCAGGAAGCACGCTGGTGCTCCCCAAGTGGTGGGCTGGGGCCCCTGCTGTCAGGGAGGGAGATTCTTGGGCCTATCACATTAGATTCATGAAGACTGCATTCTGGGAAATTGCTTTTGACATGCTCAGGGGTAAAATGTTTCTCAAAAGAAGCTCCACATAATTTAAATGATGACATTTTAAAATCATGTGGAGAGGAGGGTGATCTTTAAAAAATGTTTCCATCTCGATTTGCAAACCTGTTTGGACAAACCAGTCAAAGGCAATTTTCTTCATGGAATTACCAGCAAACAGAACCTCGTATAAAACTTTTGTGCATCAGACATGCCTCGCCCTCTTTCCTGACCACCCACCCATCCCAGCTTTCCTAAGACAAAGAGAGTCACTGAGTTCAGACTCTTTTTTCATCATCTGGGAACCTTGGCCAAGGGGAACAGGGGGAAGAGGAAAAAGCCAGGGCCAGGCTTGGGGACTGAGCCGGCTGCAGGGCTCCGCATGCATGGTTTCTCAGTTGGCCGTCCCCAAGGGCCAGGCCAGTGGGTAGGAGCTCAGGTTGAAAATCAAAGCCTTAGCCAAACAGATGAGGATATGAGGCAGGGAAACTGAGGCATGAGCTGATGGACCCTCTGCCCAGTCATGCTCAGGCTATGAGCACATAGTTTCTTCCACAAAACGCCAGTCCTCCTGTTATTGATGACTCAGGGCCCTCTCAGACTTTCCACAGGCTTCCTTCCTCGCTGGCATCAGGTTGGGGCTGGTGGGCTTCTGAGATCTGGGCAAATGGTACAGAATGCTGAGCCCAAAGACCAGCGAGCAAGGTTTCTGGTAGAGCCGAGTGCTGATTCTGCCCACCCCACATCATCAGTTAGGGGTTCCTTGATTATTTTGTTTGTTTCAAAAGCGTGTTTGTGTCTGTCTTTCTCCAAACATCAGGGTGACATGGGAGGTTCATATCCCCCAATTTAGAACTATTAAGTTAATGCAGCCCTTTGAAACTCCAACCCCACACCCCCCATGTCTGTCTTTATGATTTGGGGTTAGGGGCAACTTCATGAGCAAGCCCTTGTGCCCCTGTACCCAGAAGGCCTTGAATTTGATTTCTGGCTCTGCAGTGGCCATCTTAAAATTATTAACAGTTTGTAAACAGGATCCCACATTTTCATTTTGCATTGGATCCCACAAATTATGCAGCCTATCCCATCTGGAGTTTTCGATTTGAATTATTATTTTATTAGTATTTTTAGGCTATATATCTTAACTCTTAAAAATGCATGTGTATATTTAGTTTTATAAGTGAGATTTATAGCAATCATTGAACTTCTTACAGGGCTTTGCTGCCAGCCTGTGAGTGTGGTCTGTCAGCCAACAAACAACTTTTTAAAGAACAGTTGCATGTTGTGGGAAAGGGAAAAAAGACACAAAGGGATTTGTAATTGACATGCCTGCAAAGCCATTATCACTGAGTAAACGTCTTACTGGGTAATTTCTGGGTCCCAAGCCCCATGCTGACCACAGAATACAGAGAGAAACACAGCACAGCCCCTGCCCTCAAGGAGAGGCTTGTCTAGTTGAAATCTTTTTCAAAACTTTTTAAACCTCAAGCCACCCAAAGGAATCTGCAACCCAGAATTGAGTACACATACAGATAATATGCACATACAAAGATGAAACAGTCGACTGGGCGTGGTGGCTCATGCCTGTAATCCCTACACTTTGGGAGGCCGGGACAGGTGAATCACCTGAGGTCAGGAGTTCAAAACCAGCCTGGCCAACATGGTGAAGCCCTGTCCCTACTAAAAATACAAAAAATTAGCCGGGCATGGTGGCAGGCACCTATAATCCTAGCTACTCAGGAAGCAGAGGCAGGAGAATCTCTTGAACCGGAGGCAGAAGTTGCGGTGAGCCGAGATCATGCCGTTACACTCCAGTCTGGGCAACAAGAGCAAAACTCCGTCTCAGAGAAAAAAAAAAGCAAGATGAAACAGTTATGGACTAATGTGCTTACTATATACACTGCATTCTCTTTTCTATTCTATTGTATTTCATTTTTAAAAATAATGGTTATAGCACAGTTGATTTCACAACCCATTAGTGTGAGTTTTAAAAGCACTGCTCTAAGGAGAGAGATGGATGTATAAGCAAACACTGATGTTTTGCTAAGCATTATCGTCGTGGTGGTTCAGACTTCTAGAGGAAGCAGCATTTGCCCAGAGCATTGAAGGATGAGATGGAGCTTTCGGTGGAGAAGCTGGCAGTGGTCATGAGGTGAATTCCAGAGAGGGGGCCATCAGCTTGGAGAAAGTTCCATGGGGCTTGGGTCCCGGGGAGATAGCCCCGCAAAGGCAGATCTGAGGTTGGTGGAGCATATTGGGTGCCCAGCAAGACACTGTGCACTCTCCTGTGTGAGCCATGGGAAGTGTTTTCTTTTTTTAATAGCTTTTTTAAAATAGACCAGAAAATTCACCCATTTTAAGTGTACAGGGCTGTGATTTTTAGTAAGTGTATGGAGTTGTACAACTACCATCCAGTTTTAGAACATCTCCATCTCCCCAAAAATCTCCCTTGTGCCCATTTCCGTCAATCCCCATTCCTTCCCCCAGCACGAGGCAACCACTGATCTGTTTTCCATCTCTGCAGATTTGTCGTTTCTGGAAACTATGTACACATGGACTCTACAGTCCAGTCTTTTGTGCCTGGCTTCTCTCACTCAGCATCGCGTTTCTGGGGCTAATCCGTGTTGTAGTGTGTAGTGGTGTTCCTTCGATTGGCTACACTACAATTGATCCGTTTGCCAGATGATGGACGCTTGGATTGTTTCCAGTTTGGGGCTATTTTGAAGAAGCCTTCTACGAGCATTTGCATATGAGTTTTGTATGGACACATGTTTTCATTTCTCCTGGGGAGATCCTAGAAGTGGAGTTGCTACATTGTGTGGTAAATGTATGTTTAACTCTTTAAGAAACTGCCAACTGACTTCTGAAGCAGCTGCACCATTGCATGTTCCCCCCAGCAGCTTATCTCATGTCTTCACATCTGCTGGAGGATTTGAGCAGAGGAGAGATGTGATGAGATTTGCTCTTCAGAAGATTCCTCCCGCTGCCGGGTGAGGGTCACTGAGAGGGAAAAGAAGAGGCAGGAGGGAGAAGTCTGGGTCCTAGGCTAAAGCTCTGGCCCTGGGTAGACAGAGACAAGGGTTTGGAGTCCAGGGATGTCTTCAATGAGGTCCGGTGTGGAGGGAGCAGGAGCCATAGAGACTTTGGCGACTGGCTCAGCCTCAATCAGCAAATGACCGAAAGAGAAAAGACGGAGGTGACTTGGGAGCAAGACTTAATCTAGACTGCGGGGATGGTGCCGGGGCCTCTGACCCTCGCCTGTCCTGTCCTAGGCCCCATCATGCATGGCTGGATCAGTAGTAACATCTCTTAGGAAGGTACCTGCATCCTTTAAGGGGAGTGGTTCCCAGCCCTGTCTGCTCTTTTGAATCACCTGGAAAACTAAAATCGGCTGGCTGGGTCCTAATGTAATCGATCTGAGCACAGCCTGGGCATGGAGAGGTTAAAGCTCCCAGGTGATTCAAATGCTCAGGGTGCTGCGTCAAGCTCTCAGGCTCAGGTGCACACTGGGAACTCCAGGGGAGTTTTACAAACTACTGAAGTGCTGAGTCTCACCCAGAGCTTTTGGTGCAGTTGGGAAAGGGGGAGGCCTGTGCCCTAGGAGTTGTAAAATTTTCCCAGGTGATTATAATGCGCATCACATTTGGGCGTCACTGCTGGAAAGCAACGTGTTTGGACCTAAGAGTTAGTTCGAAGCAGATGCTTCTAATGCTAGCATTTCCTAAAAGAGTGTTCCTGATTCTCTCACTCTTTCAGAAGTAGACCCAGAAATCTTTTTTTTTTTCCTTTCCAATGTACAGATTATTTTTTGAAGCATTTAATAGTACATGTTGTTAAAAAATAAAACCAGATTTCACTGCACATGTTCTATAAACCCATCTGGTTTACATAAAATATTTACAAATACAGATACAGAGGAATTTCAAGATATTTATGGGTAAGGAAGCGGCATGTTCATTGTGTGTTGCCTGCTCTGTGGTCTCCATAGCATATGGTATATAAATGCGGGTCAGATACAGGGGTGAACCACATTCCTACAGGTAGAGCGGTTTATTTCATCAGGACCCCAGATCTGGCTGGAAAGCTCACTTATGTTTACCTTCTTTGCCCAGATATTTTCAGATAGTAAATTAAATAAACAACATGAAGACTTCTACCTACCTTTTTCCCCCTCCAGGTGTTCAGCATTTGTGCATTCCTGCCCATGAAACCCAAGTATCTCTTAACTCTTAAAGCAGTAACTTGAGGAGGGGCCAGAGCTGTGCTCTCAGCTTGATTTTGTAAAGTAAAGTTGGACTGTGTTGCCGAGTGCCCTGGCATCTTAAGTTCTCTAGGTACTGTCTGCGTTCTTCACACTTAATCCCTTAATTCTCTTAGACCATAGCAGAGGGTCTGAGGTTGGGGACAGGTGTCACAGAGGAGTTGTGCCCCTGCATGTCTTTGGCCCCAGGTCCTCCTCCAGGGAATTAAGATACATTAGCTGAGATTTTTTTGAGGCCTAAGCAGGAGCCCTGCCTAAACTTCAAGTTTGTGGCCTCACTGTGGCCATCAGGGGCCTCTGAGCCCAGAGTAGGCACTTAGACCAGGCGTGAGCAGCTCAGCTTAGCCGAGGCTGACCCCATATCCCACCTTCCCCCAGCCCCCTTGCTGGTTAGGGCCCTGAGTCCAGTCCCCCAAGCACCTTCTGGGACTGGGTTGGCTTCTTGACTCCCACATGCTGGCTGATGAACATTGGGAAGCAGCTGGCCCTGGGGCTGATGGAGACACAGGGCTGGCCACAGAGGGGCCAGGTAAACAGCAAGGGAATAGGGGAGTATGGGCCCATGGCTGTGGGATCCACCTGGGACAGTGGGTTCCCTCAGGGCCGGAGCACTGAGAACTCAGTGGGACAAGGGCCATATCCTCAGAGGCTGGACTGACCCCTGGGCAGGTCACATGCCATGATGGGCAGATAGCAGATGGGGCCCAGCTCATACGGTCCCCTGCCCTCCTCCCCACCACGCATCCACCTATCCACTGGGAACTGTGGAGTGTGAGGCTCATGCTGGGCCTGGGGATGCCACAGAAGTGGACCAGATCCTGGTGACCTCCTGCTCGCGGGGCTCAGCTTAGTTCTGCCCCTGCAACCTCTGCTGGCACCATGTTTCATCCCAGGTAGGTCCTGAAGAGCCAGAGGTTGAGGAAATTACTGGGGATATCTCTGGGGAAATGACTTTGGGGTCACAGCGAAATTTCTGTGACAGCTAATAAAGTAAGCTTTCTGTTTCTGGAACCAGATCCTGGAGCCCAGGACCCCTGTGGGCTGTGGATTGTATGTTTTTCTCCTCTTTTAATCACCAGATGAGGTGAAGGAGGGCAACAGGAGTGTGGCTCACTGCCAGCTGAATGACCTCCTGTCCAAGACTTACTCCCACCAGGAATTTGATGAAAGAGCAAGATTATACTCCACTGAGGTGGAGGGCAGGGTACTGAGAATATAGGACTTGGAGATAGACAGTCCCAGGTTCAAGTTCCTGGTCTACACAGCCTTGTCATCTTAGGGAGGGGGTCACCAGGAAACACAGACACAGAGAGATGAGGCTCTGAATGCATTCTGTCAACTGTGCAGGCCAGGTCCACCCAGCTCCACCCTCTACCACTGTGCATTTTTAACTGAGAGGTGCAACCTCCCTGACCCTCCTTCTCTTCTTTTGCAAAATGCGGGTAACACCTCTCAGACTTTTTACCAGGATTAGATGGACTGAAGCCTGCCAGGGGCTTGGCACTATATCTTCGTATGGTAAGTACCCAATAAATGTTAGCTGTGAACTCTGGCCTGGGCAGGTGGCAGGGAATGAGCAGAGTTCATCTTTGAGTTCCCACCCTCTTTGCTCAGTAAGGAGGGCTTAGCTGGTCACCGCTGCTGCACAGGGATGCCGCAGGGAAGCAGCGCCTCACCCAGCACTCTGGTGCTCTTGTTCTGAGTCAGCCCTGAGGCATCCTTGACAGTGGTGCATTAGGGAAAAGCACACGGTGTTTCCAGGTGGTTTGGACGGTAGTTGGTATTCTGTGCCTTCTCCCTTTGAAACTCACCCCACCCCATCCTCTGCACCTGCTCCTCCTGCCCACCCCTCCCAGCCACCCTGACCCTACCTCCCAATGCAGCCTTGCAGAGTCCTAAGGTTCTTGCCCTCTCCCCACACCCACCACAACCCCTGACTTAGACGCCAGCTATCTGGGATGGGGGCAGCCTCCTCTCTGGTCTTCCTGTCCCTGTCTCTCTCTCTTCCCACACTGCCAATAGCACTAAACACCAGACACCTGAGTTTGGGACTTAGCATCCCCTCCTAGGATTGCTTTCAGGGCTCTGGGCTACCTCACCCCCAACTCATCCATGAGGGTCCTTGCTACTCCCCCATTTCACTCATGCCAACTTCCCCCTCCCCTCCCACTCAGCCTGGTGAGGCCAGGTGCTTTCTTTGTGCCTCAGTTAAAATGTGAGCAGCTCCGTGAAGTCGGCCTCCAATGCCAAGACGGAATTAAGCATGCTTGCTCTGCGTGCCCACGATGCTCAGCACATTGTGACACTGTTTGTATGACCGCTGTGTGGCTGCCTCCCTCGTTCTGTAAACTCATCCCAGGCAAGAGTCAAACAGTCCTAAAATGATGGCAGTCAGCATTTTCCGGGCTAACCATGTGGCAAGCATCGTGTTAGACGATTCTGTGGGTGATCTGACTCAGTCCTCCATGGCAGGTCCAGGAAGTTGAGGGGGATGGAGGTGCCCTCTCCAGAGCCACCTCCAGAACATACTATCTAAGGTAAACAGGGCCCTGCATGCACGCAATGGCAGCTTCAAAAGCAGCTTCCCCTCTCCCCACCCCGAAACCAGATCACCTCCCTCCCCTGCACTTTTCCTAATCAGAAATTCTGCAGTTGCCTGGGAAGCCCATGAGATGCATCCTGTAGTTATCTAATTTTACAGGTAAATAAACTGAATCTGAGAGAGCTCAGTAACTTGCCTGAAGTCATGTGGCAGAGCTGGGATGGAACCCCACCATGGCGGCTGCCGTGATCCGTGTGTGCTCTGCACCCCAGGGCCAGGCTGCCTTTCTGTGCCCAGCTCAGGGCTCTGCACCCAACTCAGGTTTCCCAAGTGGAGGGTTGAAGCCAGGACTCCCGAATCACCCCACTTACAGTTGAAGATCACTTGGGGCTCCAGTGGAGACACCCTGGTCCCTGGGCTTCATGTTTGCAAATGTCAGAGCCAACCTGGGCCAGAAGGTCCTGTTCAGCTGAGAGGGAGCCACGCTCCCATTCCCTTCCTGCACCTTATCCAGAGATTAAAAGAGGAGAAAAAATGCAATGCACAGCCCACAGGGGTCCTGGGCTCCAGGATCTGGTTCCAGAAACAGAAAGGTTACTTTATTAGCTGTCACAGAAATTTCACTGTGACCCCAAAGTAATTTCCCCAGAGAGAGGCAAATCTCTAGGAGCCAGGAATAGACGAGAGATTATTGCTCACCCTGCTGGGCACACAGCACCTGCATCCGGTGCTGTTTAGAAACTTAGCAAGCGGTTCCGGATGAGTGCCGACCTCCTCCCTTGCTCAGAGGCCCCTGGGAAACACAGGCTTTGCCAGTGGCAGGGTTGGGGCTGGGCCGCCCTGCAAGGACGCTGAGACTGAGGGTTCAGAAGCAGATGCCTGCCTTCCTGCAGTGGGTGGAGGCTTTGAAACCAACCCTGAGCTGGAATCCCACCTCCATTAAGCTCCAGCTCTGGGGCCCTAAGAAAATGATACCCCACAGCCCTCCACCACCCCAGGCCTCAGTTTCCTCGGCGGTAAAGTGGAGATGCTGGGGAGGCACTGGCCTCTAGAGGGGCACAGGTAGAGTCAGATTGTTCCCTCCCTCAGCAGCACCAGGGCCAGAGTAGAGTCTCCCCCTCTCTCCAGATTGCACACCTGAGGTGCAAGGCCAGGCCCCCGGCTGGGGCCCCAGGAAGAGCTCCAGTGGAAGGCCCCAGGGAATCGCCGCCAGAGGGGACGCTTTCTCCAGGCTGGGGCTCAGCTGCTCCTTCTCTCCTTTGACCTCCACCCAACCTCACCACTTTGCAGATGAGGAATGAGGTTCAGACATGTGAGAGGCCCTGCCTGTTACACAGCCACCCTATGTCCAAGTCCTGGTCCAGGCATTTTGCCCGAGGCCACCATGCTGCAGGGTGCTGTCCTGCTGGGACGACATGTGGTCACTGCATCTGTACTGGAGAAGACAGCCTAAGGGCCAGTGAGTACGTGACCAGGAGGTACCCAAGGAGGCTGCAGAGCCCAGCAGGAAAGCCCAGTCTGCTGCCAACCCACAGTGTGACCTGGGACATCACTGTGTGACCTGGGGCACCCCACTTCACTTCTCTAAGCCTTGATTTCCCTATCTGAGAATGGAGAAGATGACAGTCCCTGCTTCCTCAGGCATTGGGAGGGTGTATTGTGTGCGCGCTGCCATAACAATGTACCAGTTGGGGTGGCGTCAACAACAGACATTGATTTTTCAGTCCTGGAGGCCGGAGCTCCGAGATCAAGGCCTGGTTTCTCCTGAGGCCTCTCTCCTTGGCTTGCAGGTGGCTGCCTGTCCCTGTGTCCTCACGGGGCCACCACTCTGTGTGTGTCTGTGTCCTCATCTCCTCTTCTTGTAAGGACACTGGTTCTACTGGATTTTTAACTTAATCAACAACCTCAGTTTTAACTTGATCAACTCTTTAAAGGTTTCATCTCCAAAAATAGTAATCTCCTAAGGTTCTGGGGGTTAAGACTCCAGCATATGAATTTGAGGGGGCATAATTCAGCCATAACAGAGGGTTAAATGAAGGAAAGTGTGATAAAAATGAGTATTTGGTCTTTATTCCTGGTTCTGACACGGAACTCCTAACATCCTTGCAATATCCAGAGTGGTAAGAGTGTCTTTGTATGCTAATGACATGACTGGTGGCTCAGGGCCCCTGGGGAGCTGCAGGAAGGGCTGATTAAGAAAGACCAGAGCGGAATCAGAGGGCTGGAACTTTCAGGCCCACTCTCCACTTCTGGGGCAGGGAGAGAGGCTGGAGGTTGAGTTTAATCACCAATGGCCAACGATTTGATCAACTGTGCCTGTGTGTGAAGCCTCCATAAAAAACCCTCAGCAGGGCCAGACTCAGTGGTTCACTCTTATAATCCCAGCACTTTAGGAGGCGACGCAGGCGGATCACGAGGTCAGGAGATCAAGACTATCTGGCCATCTTGAAACTCCATTTCTACTAAAATACAAAAAATTAGCCGGGCGTCATGGCGGGTGCCTGTAATCTCAGCTACTCAGGAGGCTGAGGCAAGGGAATCGCTTGAGACAGAGGTTGCAGTGAGCTGAGATTCCAGCCTGGCAACAGAGCGGGACACCGTCTCAAAAAAAAAAACCAAAAAACCCTAAGCAATGAGGTTCTGAGAGCTTCCATGTGATAGGAGGGTGGCGACTCCACCCCAACTCCATGGGGACAGAAGCTTCTGCCTTGGGACCCCTCTAGACCCTGTTCTGTGGATAAACTGGTAAATGTAAGTAGGATGTGTTACCGAGTTCTGTGAAACACTCTAGCAAATCACCAAACCTGAGGAGGTGGTCGTGGGAGCCCCTGATTTATTGGCAGTTGGTCGGAAGCGCAGGTGGCCCAGGGCTAACAGCTGGAGTCTGCGGTGGGAGCAGTCTTGGGGGACTGGGCCTTAAACCTACGGAGTCTGCACCAACTTCCAGTAGTGTCAGGATTGAGCTGAACTGTGGGACTTCTGGTTGGTGTTGAAAAAGGAGGTGCATTTGGTGTCAGGAGGAAAATAAAACAATCGGAGTGAGAACCCCAGTGAACGCTAGTTATGAAAGTCTCGGCAGTCCAGGGCTACCAGTGGTAGGGGGTGTGGTTGCTGAAGTTGATTGGTGGGTGAAGGGAGCTCTGGGGAGTCCTAGTGACCACTGCAAGCAGGGTAAAGACCAAACAGGTCAGCAGAACAGCTGAAAGGGAGCCTGCGCCCAGGACCTCAAGGCAGAGCAACCGATGGCAATGGGGCACTTAGCCCAGGCAGGCACTCAGCACGTCTGTCCCAGGGCTGGGCCCTTGCCGGCCCCAGAACGTTGGCTCAGAGGTTCTTTGCCTTCTACTTCCTTTGGCTTCAGCCCAGAACCCTCTCCCTCCTTCGTGGCTTGAGTGTCTTCAGTCGGAGGATGACTGAGGCCTCCCTCAGTGCAGATCTGCAAGCTCAGCTCTGGGGTTTCCTGCCTGCTCCACGTGGCAGGCCCTGAGCCCTGTGGCTCCTGGGTCTTCTGACTTCCTGCTGGGAGAGCAGGAGGCAGGTGAGAGGGCGGGACAAAGAGAAACAGGCATTTCTCCCACACTGCCTGCCAGGGTCCCCACAACCTCCTGCCACTTATCACCCCAGCTGAGGGGTGGTAGTCGCTTCCTGCTGTTGCAAACCTGTGGGTCATTTAAAATGTCCTCTGTTTGGCTTTTCAATCCCTCCAACACCTGTGTAACGAGTCTCCTGCATTAAATTCCCTCAGTTGTAATTCCTTGGAGTGCTTTCTCTTTTCTTAGTTGGACCTCGTCCACATGAATAAATATGAGGACTTTTTCCTGAAGCCTTTGAAATAAAAGGAAAGGGTTCTATAAGTTGCCTTGAAAAATGCTTCAATGATTCATTGCAGCCAGAGTCCTAAAATACTCAAGGGCCATGCCAGTTTTTATTCCAAGACCTTAAAGCAGGTTGCAAAAGCCCCTTTCTTTTTCAGCAGGACTTTTAACTTCTTAGATTTCTCGTCAGAACTGGTAAATCATTCTCATGGATTTCTGTTCTTTGCCTATAGAAAGTCTGAGTCAGAGGTTTTTCCCCATCTCGTGTTTAGTCTACCTAGCCAAAGTAACCACAGACAACTTTGATACGGCTCTTCTCCAAGTGAGGTATTTCATGGCTGACAATGTGTGACAATTCAAGAAGGTGGCTGTATTGGTTTCTTGTGGATGCTGTAACAAATTATCACAAACTTGGTGGCTTAACACACATCTATTCTGTTAATGTTCCTGAGGCCAGAAGTTTGAAAATGCATCTTTTCTAAAACTGAAATCAAGAGGGTGACAGGATGGGTTCCTTCTGAGGGCTCCAGGGGAGAGTCCATTCTTTGCCTCTTCAGTCCTGGCAGCTGCCAGTGTTCCTTGGCTTGTGGCTGCATCACTCCAGTCTCTGGTCCATGATCACATCACCTGCTTCTCTTCTGTATCTGATCTTCCACTTTGACATTTGTGATTACATTTGGGACCAAATGTAATCACAAATGTAATCACAGATAATCTAGAATAATCTCCCCATCTTAATATTCATAACTTAATCGCATCTGCAGTTTCTGTTCCCATAGAAGGCACCCTTAACAGGTTCTGGGGATTAGGGAAGGGATATTTTGGGGGCGGGGGGCACTATTCTGCCAACCATAGTCAACCATAGTGTTTTTGGGAACGTCACCATGGAAGCTGTGTCCCAGAACACTCTCTGTGTGAATAGGTTTCTGCCCCCAGAATGAGCTTTCCAAAACCAGCTCTGACCAGGACACCCCCTGTGTATGACAGAAGGGCAGTTCCTGAGTCTTGCAGCCCCAAGTCCAGCTCCCCAATGGCAGCCTGGGCTTTCCTGGGACACTTCTCATGCCTCCTTCGCTGTCATTCAGCATCCTCAACCCAACCACTTGTCATTCCATAAGCTGGCCGTGCTCCCTCTGTGTCTTTGCTCATATTGCACCTGCTGCCTGGGGCTCTGGTCTCCCTCCTCTGCCTGGAGAACTCTGCTCCTCCTCCCCAGACTGTCTCCAGTGTCCTTCCTCCACCATCTCACTGCTGTGTGTTCCTGCAGCATGCCGCTCATGTCTTCACATCTGTGTGAACCCACCCAGGGCATCACATGAGGGCTGTGGGATGCTGCCTGACTCCCAGGTAGGGACTCACTCACCTCTGTACCCACCATACGTAGCAACCACAGGATGCCACCTGCATGGCTATAAGCAAATATTACACGCCCAGATCCCAGAGCCTGAGACACAGCCTTCAGAATATGTGACTAGTGTTGAATCAAGCAAACGGATTATTTTGTTCTCATTTTATCAGAATGCCCTATTTCCCAAGTTGCCGTTGAAAGAAACCATTCAACTTTGTTAGTTTCCTTTCTCAATCTCCTACCTGGGCATCAGGCAGGAGCCCAGTGTTCCCTGCACACTCACACTCATGTGCACTCATCACAGATGCACACACATGGATCTTTCCACGGAGGTGAGAGCCAGGGCACTGGCAGCCCCTAGGAAGAGAGAAGCTCGCCTCTTACGAACGCTGAACTACTCCTCTTTCCTTGTCTGCCCACGTCCCATTTTGTCCTTTCTGGGGTACTGTGAGCCACAGGATGGAATTGTGCAACTAATACCATTTATGTCCTGAGGAAATTGGAACCCGTTTTTGGAATTCTTGGCAGCAAGTGGCAGAATTCCAGTGGGCGGAGCCCTGCTGAAATCACCTGTGTGTCTTTGTTAATTGCTTGCATGGAAGAAATTCCTCATGGGGTGTGATCCTTCTCAGAAGACAGGAAATGAACATCCAATCAAGATAATGCAGTACATTCTGGATTAAGTGCCTACATTCGGCTTAAGGTCTCAAAGTGACAGTTCCACCCAGAAGTACCTGGTGCTCTTAAAGTTCAGTATGACAGGCTGAAGCACGTGGGTCTTTCCAGGTGCACCTCAGGGGACAAAGTACCTGGCTGACCTCCCTGGCTGAACATACTCCCTGGGGACAGGGTATGAAAGCTGACTCCAGAGCCTGCCTGGACAAGGAGCATGGAAGGGTGACCCTGCAGAGGGAACAGCACAGTCAGCAGGGGCAGAACTGTACCAGAGTTCTAGCCATGCCTGGGGAGTGGTGAAGAGGGCAGGTGGGGTTAGAGCCAGGCCATAGGTCTGTGAAAGGAAGTAGGGCCACGCTGTAGACCCTCTGAGCAGAGGCTCAGACACTTAGATAGTACTCAGTAAGCCATGGGGAGCCACAGAAGGTGGTGCAGGGAGGGAGGGACACAGGGCCAGGTGCTCAGAAGATCCCTCTGGCATCAATGTGGAAAATGAGCGGGGGGAGGTAGTGGGGAGTATGCAGTGTCCAGGCAAGAGGCCATGCAGCCTCACCAGGAAGACCATGGAGTGGCGCTAAGTGAATCTACATTTTACACAGGAAAAGAAGGGAGTGGGCCACAGGTGACTCACACTTGTAATCCCAGCACTTTGGGAGGCCAAGGCGGGCGGATCATCTGAAGTCTGGAGTTTGATACCAGCCTGGCCAACATGGAGAAACCCTATTTCTATTAAAAATACAAAAAAAATTAGTCAGGCATGGTGGCGTGTGTCTGTAATCCTAGCTACCTGGGAGGCCGAGGCAGGAGAATCACTTGAACCTGGGAGGCTGAGGTTGCAGTGAGCTGAGACCACGCCATTACACTCCGGCTTGGGCAACAAGAGCAAAACTCCATCTCTAAAAAAGGAAAAGAAGGGAATGGGGAGCCACAATTATGCATTTGTCTCCCACTCAGTAAATCTACATTTTACATAAGCTAAAGTAAGCACGTGAAACTGCAGCTATCTGTTTGGGGAAAAAAGGAAGGTGGTTTTTGCATGACTCAGTTTCTGAGCTTAACTTTCCCTTTGGCATAGTGAGTTTGAGGTCCTGATGTTCTATTTTTCTTTCACACCGTGAGGCTCAGGCAAAGGAAACTGGGCAACTTTCTCTAGAGGAAGGCAGAGGAGGGGCCCTTTGCTCATGGGCATGGAGAGAGGCCGGTGGTGTGCTGCAAGGCACTGGGCTTGAGGCAGACAGGCCTGGTGGCGCCCCAGCTCTGCCCTGTGACCTTGGATGAGTCCCGGCCTTTCCCAAGGCTCCTGTCCACTCCTCTGTAGGGTGTGGTGATACCCACCTCCTCAGGCTGTGAGAAGCATTAAAGCCACTGAAGTGCCCTGGTGCCCAGCATGGGGCCCAACATACCTAAGTATCTGCCTGGCTCTTCCTGCATGTGGTTTCAGAGCTAAGTCGCATGCCCTGGCCAGTCACGAGCGGAAGAGAAGGTACACCCACGCCCCCGATGCTGGGCCTGGGCGGCACTGGGTTTGGTGGGGCCTCAGGACACTCACAGAGGGCCTCCCTGTCTGCATGCAGGAAGGGAGCTGGCTTGGAAACAACAGGGGGGCAGAGGCAGCCCCACCCTCACCCCCATGAACCCTCACCCCCACGAGGGCACCACTCCGGGCCAGAGGGCTTGCAGACTCTGCTTGCATAGCCCCCGTTTGGGCAGATGAGCGGTCACAATCCTGACACTGTGCCCAGTTCATGAGCAAAATGAGGCCCTGAAATGAATCATCACAGGCCAAGAGAGTGACAGTGTCCTGGAGAAGCAGAAAACATCCTGTCCCCAACTCAGCCCCAGCACACAATCTGGGCGCTGACATAATGAGGTCAGGGGAAGAGGCTGCCATCCTGGCTTGGGGGCTAAAAAGGCCTGGGCTGGGCAGGGGCTGCCAGCCAGGAGGAGCATCCAGGAGGCCCCGCTGGGCACCCTGCAGCGGCTCCTGAACACAGAGCACAGGCCCTGCTGGCAGTTACTCCAGACACTCGCTCAGTCCTTGTCACAAGGAGTTCCGAGCAGCAGGATGAGGAAGGGGGCCTGGAGGCTGCCCCATGGTTTCCCTGTTATCTTGGTGGGTTTTCATCCAGGAAGGCTTCTCCTTATGCGAACAGCTGGGTCCATAGTCCTGCAGGTTCTGGAAGGGGATGGCAGCCTCAGGGGCTGCCCAGGGTACCTTTTTGGCTGGAGAGAAGTCATCTTGGGAAGCCAGAGGCCCCTCTCCCAGGAAATGCCTTGAGGAGCCCACAGCAGAAGGCTCAGTCACCTAAGGGGACACTGTTGCTCAGGACTTTGGATTCCTCATTTTATTTTCCCTGTGATATCTGAGCCAGTGAGAATAGACGTGGGCTTTTGATGACACCTTCATTGCTGGAAAGGCTGGGCCGGAGGAAAGGGCTCAAACCAGAGCCAAATTGGCTTCCTCCCTGGATCACAGATCAACATCCACCACCAGAGGGTACATTCATTACAATTAATGAACCAATGACATGCCATCACCCAAACTCCACAGTTGACATTGTGGGGGTCACTCCTGGTGCTGGACATTCTGCGGGTTTGAATAAATACATAATGACATGCATCCACCACTATAGTATCATACAGAATAGTTTCACTGCCCCCGAAATCCCCTGTACACCAACTATTCATCCCTCCCTCCCCCAGCCCCTTGGCAACAAGTGATCTTTTCACCATCTCCATAGTTTTGCTTTTCCCAGAATCTCATCTAGCTGGAATCACGTAGTATGTGGCCTTTTAAGTTCAGCGTCTTTCACTAAGCAGTATGCATTTAAGTTTCCTCCATGTCTTTTCATGGCTTGAGAGTTCATTTCTTTTCAGCATTGAATAATGTAATATTATTGAATAATGTAATATTATTCAGTGCTAAATATTATTTAGCTACATAATACTCCAAACTATGGCTATACTATAACTTACCTACCCACTCCCCTATTAAAAGACATCTTGGTTGCTTCCAGGTTTGGCAATTATGTATAAAGTTCCTATAAATCGCTGTGTGTGGGCCTTTGTATGGACATAAGTTTTCAGCTTCTTTGGGTAGATGCCAAGGAGGATGACTCCTGGAGCATATGGCAAGAGTGTGTTTAGTTTTGTAAGAAACTGCTAAGCTGTCTTCCAAAGGGGCTGTACCCTTCTGCATCCCCACAAGCAGTGGACGAGACTTCCTGATGCTCTACGTTCCCGCCAGCTTTCAGTGTTCTGGATTTTGGCCATTGTTATAGGTATGTAGTGGTATCTCATCAACATCATCATCATTATTATTATTATTTTGAGATGGAGTCTTGCTCTGTTGCCCAGGCTGGAGTGCGGTGGTGTGATCTTGGCTCACAGCACCCTCTGCCTCCTGGGTTCAAGCGATTCTTCTGCCTCAGCCTCCCCAGTAGCAGGGATTACAGGGACCTGCCAGCACGCCTGGCTAATTTTTTTTGTATTTTTAGTAGAGATGGGGTTTCACCATGATGACCAGGCTGGTCTCAAACTCCTGACCTCAGGTGATCCACCTACGTCGGCCTCCAAAAAGTGCTGGGATGACAGGCGTGAGCCACTGTGCTGGCCTCATCACTATTTTGATCTGCATTTCCCTGATGGCGTATGACGTGCCACAGCCTTCATGCACTTACTTGCTGTCTTCTATCTTCTTTGATGAGGAATCTGTAAGGCCTTTGGCCCATTTTTAATGGGGCTGTTTGTGTTCTTATTGTTGAGTTTTAAGAGTTCTTTGTATATTTTGGATAACAGTCCTTTATCAGATGTGCCTTTTGCAAATATTTTCTCTCTGTCTGTGGCTTGTCTGACAGTCTGGTTTTCAAATGGCTGATTTGGATCCTGCTTCCTAACAGGAAGCAGTAGGGAAGCTGGTTGGGTCGCAGGCTGCAGGGGGTGGTAGGCGGCGTCCACCACTTCTGGCGGCTCATCTCCGGGGATGAACTACAGCCAGAGCAGTATCTGCACCAGGATGGCAGCACTGAGCTTGAGCGTGATAGCAGGTGGAAGCAGGTCTGTGTCTGGCAACGGGGCGCGCGTGGGAGTGTGCACAAAAACACGGTGGCCCAGGCATTCCTGATGGGGCAGCCACTAGACATGGTAAATACAAAGATGAGAAAGCAATGCAGAAAAATGTGGGTCATCTAATGAAGTGGAGAACGCAGGACAAAAAGCCATGAGCTGAGACTGAAACTAAGAGGACATTTGTGCAGGGCTGTGGACTAGACAGGAATCCGCAAAGACACACAAAGAATTCTCTTGAGTTGATGAGCTTCAGGTGGATTTTTCTTGTTTTCATTTTTCAAACAATGGATAATGGCCTTATATATCTCTGTTTATAAAATAATGATTCATATAAAAAACACCTGGTGTCTAACATCTCTGCTGCCTTTCCTGACCACACTAAACCGAGACTTCTACAAAGGCACTGGAGGAAGAGGCAGGAATGTGAGCCCCTTTGGTTGCCCCTCGATGCTATGGAGAGAACAGAGGAGGGAGTTCCCGCTTTGGAACTGAACTCAGAACCCCACAGTGGCAGCTTCCTGGGTGGGTGTCCACCGGAACACAAATCCATCAGGAGCTGCTGGACCCAGCCCACCGAGCCCCATGGGCAGGCAGTAGCAGAAGATACCTCTTCCATGGGACTCTCGAGACACAAATTCATGGTGAAATCCTGTCTCTACTAGAAATACAACAATTAGCCAGGTGTGGTGTTGTGCAGCTGTAGTCCCAACTACTCGGGAGGCTGAGGCAGGAGAATCACTTGAACTGGGAGGCAGAGGTTGCAGTCAGCCAAGGTTGGCCCATTGCCCTCCCCGCTGAGAAAAAAAGAGACCCCCTCTCCAAAAAAAAAAAAAAAAAAAAACTCAAATTCAGCAAGTTTTCCTGGTTAGCCAGTATCAAAGCATCTTTCCAAGTAAAAGCTAAGAGCAGATAGCAAGCAAGACAGTAATTGGAGGCAGATGCTGGTGGTGGGCTGCAGCCATCTTTGAAACTGCAGATGGCCTGCCTGCCATTCATCCTGGCTTCTTCCAGCCCCTCCAGCTGCCTGCAGACCCAAACTCTACATTAATTGAGTACCACTGCATGCCAGACGTGTATTGACCGGTTCTACCACTGACATCTTATTTGACTTCCATCCATCTCAAAACTGCCCTGTGGTGTCAACGTTAAGATCAGCCTTTTTGCAGGTGAGGAAACTGAAACAGAGATGAGCATGGGAAACAACAACGCTTTGCTTTATTTTGTTTATTTATTTAGAGACGGAGTCTCCCTCTGTCGCCCAGGCTGGGGTGCAATGGCTCAATCTCGGCTCACTGCAACCTCCGCCTCCCGGGTTCAAGCAATTCTCCTGACTTAGCCTCCTGAGTAGGTGAGATTACAGGCATGAGCCATCACACTGGCTAATTTTTATATTTGTAGTAGAGATGGGGTTTTACCGTGTTGGTCAGGCTGGTCTGGAACTCCTGAGCTCAGGTGATCCACCCATCTCAGCCTCCCAAAGTGCTGGGATTACAGGTGTGAGCCACCACACCTGGCCACAACCCTTCACTTTAGATTTTATAGACAGCTTTGCATTTTTCTCCACTGGTTTTCTCAGTAGTTCTGCCAGGCATTCATTGTCTCCATCTTACAGAGGAGGACATTCAATATCCCAAGGCATGTCAGTGGTCAGTGGAGAGAGGCTGAAGCCTCCAGAGCTGCATGGCAGCCTGGGTGCTTGCTTCTCTGACACGCTCTCTCCTGAGGAGAAGGCGAGGCCAGGACGCTTCTTGGGTTTTCTCCAATGAAAGGGGTGGCCTAGGTCACTTACTGAACTCCCTCTGTCTGGTATTTTTACGCCCATGATGTCACTGAGTCATCCAGAAGGCCTGGGGGAGTTGGGAGGAGAGATTATCATCTGTATTTTATGGATTCAATGTCTGTAGCTCAGAAGATAAAAAACTTGCCAGGGTGGCCCAGCTAGCGGTGTCAGAACCTGAGCCACAACTATGATGGTTCAGGTTTAATTGGAGAATTTTTGTTTTAAGGAAGAAAGCCTAGGACCATTAGTCCTGACCACAGAACAGCGAGTGACCATAGCTGCCCACTGTATTCCAGTCCTAAGCATTGCGGGTATGTCTTGTCCCGGCCCTAGCACTGCCTCCCTCTTTGTTCAGCTCCGGAGAAGAGCATGAAGTGTTCTCTGGCCAATTGATGTGCACATTTTACTGCCTCTCCCGGGGCAGCGGCAGAGCAGAGGACATGACTTGGCCCTGGATCAAAGGGTTTTCCCTGAAGCCTGGCTGTTCTGTGTCTTCGTCCCGTGAAGCACAGTGCTTGCCCTAGAATGCTGGGCAGGCAGGCCAGTTTTCAGATTCACAGGACATTCCATGCCCAATGCAGCGAAGATGTTTTAACAAGCACCTCCATAGCCAGTACCCTTCATCCTGGAGAGGACTGGAGAGTTGCTTTGGCACCTAATGCAGGGCAAGGCAGTGTGAATGAATGAATGCAGGATGCATCAACGAATAGCTGCTGGCCTGCAAGGGAGGCTGCTTGATTTCATTCCTGTCTGCTGCCTCGGAGCAGGGAGCAAGCACAGACTTCCCCTAAGGCCAAGCAGCCTAGAAAGGGCCCTAGATAGGAAGGAAGGGGGCCTTAGCTTCTGATACTTACTTGTGTGACAACGAGAAAGTCACTTAACTCTTCCAGGTTTCAATTTCCTCATCTGTAAAATGGGCTTTTTTCACCTCTTGGTCCTCAGCAATCCTGGATTATCTGCTGGACCAGGAGCGGGAGGGGCCACAACTACCATGTCTGCACACTCACAGACATCTCTCTCTGGAGCATTCCAGCATTCAAGTGAGCGTTACAGTGAGGCACAGCGTCGCGGGCCAGCCAGGATCCAGGCAGTGGTCCCAGCTCTAGGTCCTTGGTCTGCAGTGGCCTTCGCCAAGCCTCAGTTTCCTTGTGGGTAACCTGACAATGATAATGAATGTGACTGCAGGAGTGCCACGCTAGAGTGGGATCAAACGAGGAGAGGGGATGTGCCAGCCTTGTGTATGTGTATGCATGCTCGCAGTCGTATGCACAGGCTCCTTGACTTATGATGAAGTCATATCCTCATAAACCCATCCAAGTGGAAAATGCATTCACTACACCCAGCCTATCGAGCTTCATGGCTCACAGGCTACCCTCACAGGAGCCTACGGCTGGGCAAACTCATCTGGCACAAAGCCTATCTTATAATACAGTGTGAATGTCTCCTGTAATGTACAAATTACAGTACGCTGTAGATCACTGGTTCACTCTCACGATCGAGTGGCTGACTGGGAGCTGCGGGTCCTCCTGCTGCCCAGGATGACAAGAGAGTATTGTGCTAAATATAACCAGCCCAGTGAAAGATCAAAATGCAAACTTCAGGCTGGACCCAGTGGGTCATCCTGTAACTCCAGCACTTTGGGAGGCTGAGACTGGAGGATCTCTTGAGGCCAAGAACTCAAGTTCAGCCTGGGCAACATAGTGCGACCCTGGCTCTACGAAAAAAAATAAAAATTAAAAAATTAGTCAGACATGGTGTGATGTGTGCCTGTAGTCCCAGCTACTGGGAAGGCTAAGGTGAGAGAATCGCATGAGCCCAGTAGTTCCAAGCTGCAGTGAGCTGTGATTATGCCACTGTACTCCAGCCTGGGTGACAGAGTAAGACGAAGTCTCACTTAAAAAATTAATTCACTTCAAAATTCAAATTATACTTTCTACTGAATGTGATATACCTTTGCACTGCCATAAAGTCAAAAAATTATAAGTCAACTCATCATTAAGTCAGGGACCATCTGTAATCATGATTTAATAATGAACAATTGTAATGACATAGTCTGGTAAGTCCTTCTCTGGTAATTTATTCTAACTATATTGCCAGAGGACAAGGGCCAGTGGGGATTTCAGTGACAGCCCCCCGGGGTTATGTGGAAATGCAGAGTGTTTTTATTCCCTGCATCTTCTGTAAACATGGGGAGGATGATGGATGGCAGCCACATGGGGGTGGGTGAGTGGGTGGGCGCTGACAGGTCCTGTGCCCCCAGCCCCTGGCCTGCTGGGTTGCTGTGACTCAGGGCCGTGCTAACAGTGGTGATGATGTGCCTTTGAATGGGCTACCCTTGGGCATGCTTGCTGATCTGAGCTGCCCACATAGCCGCTACCTGCTGGTCCTCTGGCCCTCAGTCCCCAGAGCCAAATGTCTTCTCTGACTTGGTTTTTGCTCTCAGTTGCTGAGCAAGTCTGTTACTGTCAAGGCTGACATTGTGTCTAACGTTAAGCAGAAGAGCCAGTCAGAGTGGCTTTGGGCCAGTGCAGCTGCTTTTGGGAAGTGTCAGGATTCTGGCAAGAAGGTCGGGGAGCTTTGTACCTAGAAGGTGCTGAGTGTTGGGTGAGTCCCTTCAGACAGCACGTTCCTCACACAGAGCTGGCAACTGGCCTTCCCGATGCTCCAGGCGCTCAACTATTATCCAGACACTGTGTACTCTTTAAAATCGTGCTTGGAGATATGGGCATAAGGATTAGCTAAGTTTTTATACAATCTTAGGACTAGGGAGCGTGAAGGGCCCTGAGGTAAAGCCCTCATTTTGCTGGAGAAACTGAGGCCTAAAGGGAAAAGGCATGTCCAAGGTTACCCATCAAGGAGCTGTCAGAGCTGGGACGGCCCCCCGGGCAGCCTCAGCCCCACCCATATTCACTCCACCCCCTGCATTCTTTGCTTCACAAGCACCTGCTGTCTGTTTGGGGTGTGTGTGTGTGTGTGTGTGTGTGTGTGTGTGTGTGTGTGTGTGTG
>NW_022437159.1:362091-454327 GCF_009761245.1 Sapajus apella
TGTGTGTGTGTGTGTGTGTGTGTGTGTGTGTGTGTGTGTGTGTGTGTTTCTGTATGTGTGTGTGGGTTATTTTTAAGCATCTCTTGTCTGTTTGGGTGGGTGTGTGTGTGTGTGTGTGTGTTTCTATATGTGTGTGGGGGGTTATTTTTAAGCACCTCCTGCCTGGGGTGTGTGTGTGTGTGTGTGTGTGTGTGTGTGTGTGTGTGTGTGTGTGTTATTTTTGTTTTCTTTTTTGAGACAGAGCCTCGCTCTGTTGCCCAGGCTGGAGTTCAGTGTCATGATCTTGACTCACTGCAACAACTGCCTCCCGGGTTCAAGCAATTCTCCTGTCTCAGCCTCCTGAGTAGCTTGGATTACAGGTGCCCAACACTGCGCCCAGCTAATTTTTGGTAATTTTAGTAGAGACGGGGTTTCACCATGTTGGCAGGCTGATCTTGAACTCCTGACCTCAGGTAATCTGCCCACCTCGACCTCTTAAAGCGCTGGGATTACAGGTGTGAGCCACCGCACCTGGCCATGTGTGTGTTTTGAGGTGGGGCCTCATTATATTGCCTAGGCTAGTCTTGAAGTCTTGGACTCATGCAATCCTTCTACCCTGGCCTCCCAGGGGAGGGGTCCAGTAGCTGGCCTACTCTGATAATGGAGTGAATTTCTGTTTCTGACAAATGGCACTGGCCAGGGCCTTTGGAAAACATCTACGTGAGAGGAGAAGGCAGGCTTTCAGGGGTGGAGTGGGTAGCATGCTTGTTTTGTGCTGAGACTTTAATCCTTTACCAAATTCAGTTTCCCTACACAGATACAGTTACTCCCAGCTTATGGACAAAGAAAATGAGGCTCTGAGAGGCTGAGTGAATTGAGAAACATCACATAGCTAACAAGGGTGGGCTCTGGTTGGAAATCCGAGTCCTTCCAGCTCCAAGTCCAGTGTCTGCCCAGTTATGTGTTTGCTCCTCTCCTATAGAACAATATTTTTCTTATTGAGCACACTCATTAGGTCAACCTGTATCTCCAAAAGTCAAGATCATGCCTGTTTTTACTGATAATGCACTTCAAAAGCAGTTCGGGTTACACTGTGGGAACTTTTCACAATTCCAGAGCCTTTTTTCCCAGACCAATCTATTTATTAAGAGAAAATGGAAACAAGGGAGCAGAGAGCGTTTGAAGCCTCCTGGTCAACAAAGAACACTAGTTGTCCTCTCCTGGGCTGGGGCTCTGTAGCTCCCTGCGGCTCCCTGGGGTTGGGATCCTGTGACCCCCACTCCAGGGAGGGAGACGTTCTGTTTTTATTTCTGCTTCCATGAGGGTTTTCCTTGGGAATGGAACTCTGTTTCAGGTTCTACAAATCAAATGAAAATAACCAAGGCCTCTGTGAGGTCAGCCCTCCCTCCAGGATGGGCATGAAGACCACCCCAAAGTGGAGGAGTTTCTCATTGCTTGGGAGATTCTTTGCCCTTTCAAGGCCCAGCCCACATTCCCCTTGTGCTGTAGCCCAAAGGGAAGTCACATCTCAGGGAGGAGAGGAGGGAAAGAAGGAGAGAGAGGAGGAGCGGAGGGGAGGAGGGAGAGCAGGAGGGAGGGAGCCTTCACTGAGCACCTGTCCCCTATGGCCCTGCGCCTGCATGAGTGCTGCCCACAGGCACTTTTGTTTGATCTGCGCAGCAGCCCCACAGAAGTGCTTCTATTCCCCCCATTCATAGAAAAGGAAACTGAGGCGTGTGGTATGCTTTTTCAAAGCCATATGGCTGATAAGTGACAAGACCGCAGCAGGAACTCAGATTTGCTGAAAACAGTTCTTGGCTTAGCTTCCCTGAGACTGAAAATAAGTGTTAAAAGAAAACTTCAGACAAGTTAAATTTGATGAAATTTAATTAACAAAAATTAAAAAAAGAAGAAAAGAAACGATTCGTGAATCTGGCAGCCTCCAGAATCACAGCAGATTCAGAGAGATTTCAGGGGTGCCTTGTGGTCAGAACAAGTTTATAGACAAAAAGGGTAAAGTGACACACAGGATACGCAGGAATCAGTAGTGTGGTACAGAAATAGACTGGTTACAGCTCGGCGTTTGCCTGATTTGAACACAGTTTGAACGCTCAGCAGTCTATGAGTGGTTGAAGGATGGCCGCTGGGATTAGCCAAGACTCAGCTATTGTTACAGGTGCATAGTACTAAGTTAGGTTTTCAATCTTGTCTGCCTATTAAGCTAGGTTATGGTTCATCCACAAGGACTCAAATACAGAAGTACGGAGTCCTTCTCAGGCCATATTTAATTTGCTTTAACACGGGGTGGGAGAAAAGGAGGAAAATTCCACCCTGACATTAAGAACCAGGCCAACACATGGGGAGGCATGGGGTGCCCAGCCTGCGCCCTACTGTCCCCCAGCGCTTTCTCATCTACAAAATGGCCCGATGCTAATCATAGCGACCCCAGGGCTTGCTGTGCAGATTAAAGGAGATTTTTCAGGTGGTGGTGCCAAGCCCAGTGCCTGGCACAGAACAGGTTTTCAGTCAGTGTTTAGTGTTGTTATCGGTGACTTCAGCCCTGCATGGAAGAGAGGGCGGAGGCTCGCCTTGGCTCTGCTGGTCTCCCTGTGTCCTGGGCCACTGACCCTCCATGTGACTGGCTCTTCTGCTTAACATTAGACCAATGTCAGCCTTGACAAGAACAGAGTTGCTGAGCAACTGAGAGCAAAAACCCAGTCGAAGAGGACATATGGCTCTGGGGACTGAGGGGCAGAGGGCCAGCAGGTAGTAGGCACTGACCCTTGGCATGACCACAGCCATGTTAGACATGGGGCAATGCACCTCACCTTAAAAATGAGTCCCAAGGCCTGGGTGTAGGAGGACAGGGAGCAGTCAGGATGGGGCAGCTGTGTTTGCTTCATTCATTATACAAGTGTTTCTTGAGCATCTGCTATAGGTCAGACATCATTCCAAACACTAAGAAGTGATTGAGGCAGGCGGAGTCCTTGCCCTTCTGGGACTACCATTCTAGAGCTGAAAGGTGGGCCAGGAGCGGGGAGGGGGAGGCAGCGGCAGTAAATCTGTAATTACATGATCCTAGTCTTTGCATGATTCGTGGATCTCTGCAATCCTGCCAAAATCAGGGCCACATGGTTTATTATGCCTGACCAAGGATTTAGGCCAGGGCTGCCTCCCAACGCCAATAAGCAGAGGATGCCATAAGAACTGGAGGCTTGCTTCTGATCTTCTCTCCCTAATCCTCTCAATCTCCATCCTGCCACCTACAAAGGACTTGGTGTGGCCAGAGTCTAGGCTCCACAGCATGGGTCACTGTGGGGCTGGGGGGCTGGTGAAGGGGCTGGCCAGCTGCCTGGCACCCAAGCGCCAGTGGGTTTGAGTAGGGGTTGAGGTAGGTGGCTCTGCCTGAGGACAGCAGGCTGATGCCAGGCAGCTGCGGCAGCTGGCACTCACACTAGAGACCCCATGGCTGAGATAGGTGCACAGGGGCTGGGTTTCAGTTTCTTGCTAAGAGGACAACAGAATCAGGATCTGTCCAGGCAGGCTGGAATTTAGGGGAAGGGCTCCATTGCGTGGAGGAACTTCAAGTCTAAGTCTAATAGGGCAGAAAACTGAGGGTGGAGCTCAGATGAGAGAGCTGAGCTAGCCCGATAATTATCCTGATATTAGTAATAATAAGAGCCAACCTTCCATGAATACGTACAGTCTCATATTCTATGTGTATTATCTCATTCAGTCCTCACCACCTTGAGGTAGGTACTATCATTATCACATTTTACACATTATGAAACCAAGACACAGAGAAGTTGAGTAACTTATCCAAGATCACACAGTAACAAGGTGGCAGACCTAGAGTTTGAACCAGTAAGCACATGGGCGCCAAGTCCTCCAGATACCAGGACCTGCACAAGGCCTGACTTCCTGCAGGTCCACCCACTGGCAGCCTAGAGCTGCTTCCTCAGGGCCCATCCTGAAGTGAGGAGAAAGTCTTGACAGAGAAGCCCAGGACTGAAAAACCAAGCTGAATAAATAACAGGCTCTGAATAAATGTTTATTAATTGAACTTGACAGAAAAAAATGCAATTTTCTTTGGGCCCAAGTCAGATGTTGTTGCTGCAGCCCAGGTTCAGAATGTCCTCGTTTCTGTGGGTATTTTGTGATCTTTATCCGAATGGTGGAGACAAGCCACATCTGTTCTGCTAATGAACTCCGTCTCCTTGGCCTGGATGAAGCAGGCGGCAGGGTCAGGGAGGCATAATTCCCTCTAGAAATGGACGTTCCCAATCTAATCAGAGAGGGGTGTTCTTGAGCATTCTTTCAAATGTCCCTTTACCGTCGAGGGTTGGATTTCCCTCTGATACAGATCCCATGGTTTTCTGCTGTATAATGATATCTCACTAGGGGAATGTGAGGTGGAATGGGAAGGCAGGGCTGTGGTTTTCTCCCAGAGGAAGAGTCCGTAATGTGGCATGCTTGATTTCCCCTTTAGGGCAGTGATTGGAAGCACAGCTCTACTGCTAGAAAGAGATCAGATTCTTTACCTGTAAAATACTGGCAAAGTACACACAGCGAGGAAGGCAGGGCTTTTTGACATCAGTCTGAAGGCAGTCAGCAGGATCAAGCCTCTGAGCTTAGATTGGCATGTGTGCGCACATGAGTGCACACCTGTGCATGTTTTGTGTGAGTGCATCCGTTTACATTCTTGTGTTGTACAGATGTATGTGTGTTGTATGTGTTATGTGTGTTTCCAGAAGATCCATCCATCAGGAAGGACTGGTACTGCCTTGCCCAGCATCCAGTAAGCACAAGCCTCATTTCAAGACCAAACCCTTCTGATAGTGTTGGAATGTCCATATGAGATCAAACAGGCCCTATGCTTGTGCTGAACTGCACAAGGTCCCTAAGTCTCAGGAAGCTCCCAGGCTGCTGGGGAAGACTCACACCTGGGGAGGAGTGAGAGAGGAGAGGAGGCCAGATCTCTGGCTGAGGTCAAGTTGTGACGGGCCTGAACTGGAGGCTTTGCCCTCATCCTGTGTGTTGGCAGTCCACCCTCATCCTCAGCTCCTCCCTGCTGCGCTCTCCATCTCAGGATGCAGCCCCCGCCTCAGGGGCTGGGCGCCTAAACCAGATTCCAGGGTCATCCTTAGCAACTCCCACTCCAGATCTCATCAATTATCTACTTAACTGTGTGACCTTGGACAAGTTATTTAATCTCTCTGAACCTCAGTTTCTTCATCTGTGAAATGGGAAGGATACTACTGCCAGCTGTGACAATTAAGTGAGACAATGTTCACAAAGCACTTGGCACATAGAAATGCCTTTTTTTTTTTTTTTTTGAGATGGAATTTTGTTCTTGTCACCCAGGCTGGAGTGCAGTGACGCAATCACAGTTCACGGCAACCTCTACTTCCCAGGTTCTAGCAATTCTCCTGCCTCAGCCTCCCGAGTAGCTGGGATCAAATGTCCCGGCCACTAAACTGGCTAATTTTTATATTTTTAGTAGAGACGGGGTTTCTCCATGTTGGTCAGGCTCGTCTTGAACACCTGACCTCAGGTGATCTGCCCACCTCAGCCTCTCGAAGTGCTGGGATTACAGATGTGAGCCACCGCGCCCTGACCAAATGCTTTAAAAATAGTCATGGATATGGTTAATCTTGTCTGCTGAATACCAGTGGAAGCTACCCATCTCTAACCCCTCCACATCATCCTAGTCCAACTACAGGTCCTCCTGGGCCCTACCCCTCTGGACTCACTCCCAGCAACCAGACCAGCAGCACTGCCTTCCTGGTAGTTTTCCCCAAGGCTGAGCTGATCCAGGAACCAAGGAGGAGACAGGTGCTGAGCTCTGGTCAGCTGCGATGGAGGCCCGGGAGCCTCCTGAGGGAGGCATGCTGGCTGTTGGGCTGTCTCTTTGCTCCTCTCTAAGACTGTGAACCTCTCAACAACCCGGATGTTCATCTCTTGTCTATATTGGGTGCCTGGCAAGTAGTTGGTCATCAGTATATAGTCAGCGATCGAATGAATGAATGGGAGGGTTTGGACTGAGTTATGGCACTGGGGCAGCTGATGGTTGGGAATCTCATGACTTGGCCGACTGCTTACGGACCTCTGGCCCTGCCCCAGCTGAGGGGCTCTAGGGTTCCCTGCTTTGTCCGCCCTCCCTGCTCCCATCCTTCAGGGCCCAGCCCCGGCATCACCTCCCCTGGAAGTCCTCCCTGGCCCCACCCACTCCCTCCTCTCCCTCATCCTGCCCCTGATGTCTTCGGTTGCGCCCTCGAGGAGCTCGCAGTCTTTCTTGTTCGCCTCTCTCCCTCCCACTAGGCTGGGAGCTCTCTGTGGGCAAGAGCAGTGCGCTCACTCCTCTGCGTCCCTGTGTGCGGCAGGGCTCCGGCACAGATGTGGCGTGGGACAGTCTGCTGACTGGCCACCTCACCACCGCCCGCGCGGTGCCCTTACCCTCGTGGGGCCCGAGCGGGGTCGGGGCAGCACTGTCCTCTGGTGCCGGCAGTCAGCACATTGGCAGTATCTGTGAGGGGCGTCCCTCATGTCCTCTGGCCGTGGAGCGGTCAGGAGAGAGTAGCGGTGTTCACGGAGGCCGGCTGGAAACAGCCTGTGCAGAGAGGCGGCAGGGCGGGCGGCGCTCCGAGGGTTGGGGGCAGGGCAGTTTTTTGACCTGCGACTAATTTGGAGCAAGGCCTGGTGGCTCAGCATCTGCAGCGCTCCCACCGCGGCACGGACCCACGTCACTCGCCCAGCAAGGCGGGCTCGTCCCCACAGAACACTGTAACTGGCTCCATGTGGCCCCCACTGGGGAAAAGAGTGTGTCACTGCACCAAGCAGATGCCAGGATCCTTGACTGGAACTCCTTCCTGGGAGGGTCAGAGGCTGAATCCGAGCAGCCCAGCTCACTGGGGCAGAGAACCAGCACTCACATGTTCTAGATTTCCTGCTGAGAAACTGAGGCACAAACTTTTCAAAAACCTGTCCTCATCTTATCTTGGTAGCAAAGAGGCAAGTCGGCAGCAGCTGCGTTTTGGGTGCCAGAAACCTGGCTCTCCTTTCACCCCAATCCACCTCATTCCCTGTTGTTACCCCCCTACCTCCTCTTACACCCCCGCCCTCACCCGCGCCTCCACACACCGTCACCTAGGTGGGCTCCATGGTCTTGCCTTGCCTTCAAGCAGGGTTGTGGGTTGTGGTTGCCTTAGCTGGGTTGGGTTTCCTAGAAGCAGCCTCAGGAACTACTTGCTTTCCTGGTTGTCTTTTTTTTGGGAGGACAGAGTCTCACTCTGTCGCTCATGCTGGAGTACACTGGCGCCATCTTGGCTCACTGCAACCTCCGCCTTCCAGGTTCAAGTGATTCTCCTGCCTCAACCTCCCGAGTAGCTGGGATTACAGGCATGCGCCAATATGCCTGGCTAATTTTTGTAATTTTAGTAGAGACAGGGTTTCACCATGTTGACCAGGCTGGTCTCGGACTCCTGACCTCAGGTGATCTGTCCACCTCGGCCTCCCAAAGTGCTGGGATTACAGGCATGAGCCACCACACCCGGCCCTGGTTTCCTTTTTTTACGCAGACATTTACCGGCCTTTGGGGGAAGTGGAAAATGGGAGGAAAGCAAGTCTTTTTTTTTTTAAAGAATATTTGTGGTTAATGCCAGAGCCACAGGACTCTCCCAGAACCTCTGCTAGGTGGTAGTGGTGACTTAGGTACATACAATTCCTGCCCTCAGAGAGCTTGCAGTCAAGTAGATAAATGGACTGCCAGCAAGTGGTAGATGCTCTGCAGCACTGCTGTTGCTATGGGAATAACAAAATCACCTGATCCTGATACTGGCCCAGCACAGGGCAGAGTTGTTTCCTCACATGAGATCAACAGAGGAGAGTGTGACAGCAGAGAATCAGGGTCCCCCTTCTGGGCAGCTACTCTGTAAAGCTGGGAGTCTTCCCACTGCAGGACTGGGGCACACAACAGCATGAGTTATCTCATGATTTTGTCTATCCAGACACTGGATAGACTAAAGAGGAAACTGACAACCACATACCTCCCTGATAAAACAATAATACAAAGCTTGTACAACCATATTGCATTTCCCCTAAGCTTCAGGCATTCCCAACTTTTTAATAAATGCTATTTCCTTTGTCTGGAACCCTCTGCTAACCTCGTCCAATTCCCCATCCTCACATAGGCTAATGAGACCTTCCCAGTTACCCCAAGCTAAGAGCAGTCACACAAGAGAGAAGTTCCAGATGAGATGAGAAGATCCATCTCATCTGGATCTTGTAACTTCCATCACTCTTCATTATAATTACTTGATCAGCTGTCTGTCTTTCCCACTGAACTAAAGTTTAATGAGATCAGAGACCATGTCTTACTAACTCCTGAATTCTCAGTGCCTGGCACAATTCCAAGGACTTAAGTAGAATAAATGGGAAAGAACCTTGAGGATAATTGAATATGTGATGTAAGAAAAGCTTTCTCTACTGGAGAAGGTTCTGAGTCTATCAAAGGACTTGTTAAATTCAAGGTAAATTGAAAAACTCCATCTAGATTTCATGTGACAAGTTATTTTAATTTAAAGCGTAAAAATCTATATATTCCGTAAGCATTCGGGGAGGGGGGGATTCTACCATAAGCAGTCATGTGACCAATATCTGCAAATTATCCAAAAGCAAAATAGCCTCAAATTTCTCCATCGTTCTAAGCATCAGAAGAGAGTGGAACTGTGCCTACAGAATTTGTTTTGTTTTGTTTTGAAGATGGGACTTGCTCTGTTTCCAGGCTGCAGTGCTATGAATACACAGTCATAGCTCACTGTAACTTTGAACTTTTGGGTTAAAGTGATTCTCCCACCTCAGCCTCCCAAGTAGCTGAAACTACAGGCACACACCATTATGCCCAGCTGGTTTTTTGTTTATTTGTTTGTTTCCCATAGAGATGGGTCTTGCTATGTTGCCCAGGCTCAGAATTGGAATAGAGAAATTTGTACTCAAGAATTCCATATATGGCTGTGCTGTCATTCTTGGGTGAAGACTGGAAGCAACATTTCCAAATGATATACAGTGTCTCAGGCTCCATATTACTTAGCATTTCTAAGAAAGCTGCTTAGCATATGTAATCAATGAAGGAAAGAAGGAATCAAAATCAGAATCCAGAGAGGAAAAGCTATGTGAGCACCAAAATCAATGAAATATATTGAGACACAGAAAATAATTTAAAATCATAATCAAAAATCGAATACAGCCGGGCGCGGTGGCTCACGCCTGTAATCCCAGCACTTTGGGAGGCCAACATGGGCAGATCACAAGGTCAAGAGATCGAGACCATCCTGGTCAACATGGTGAAACCCTGTCTCTACTAAAAATACAAAACATTAGCTGGGCATGGTGGCGCGTGCCTGTAATCCCAGCGACTCAGGAGGCTGGGGCAGGAGAATTGCCTGAACCCGGGAGGCGGAGGTTGCGGTGAGCCGAGATCGCGCCATTGCACTCCAGCCTGGGTAACATGAGTGAAACTCCGTCTCAAAAAAAAAAAAAAAAAAAAAAAAATCGAATACAGAAATCCAAAAATTATTTTTCAAAAAAAGAGTAAAATGTCGAAAATGGCATATCACTCGTGATGTGTGCACTTTCATGTATATTAAACGTCACCAAAAATAAAGAACTGTGCAAAAATATGATCTCTGTAATCCCAGGTTACATTTATAAAGACTGGGAAATTAAGGAAGGGGTAGGGAAGTAAAGAAAGATATACAGAATTCCAGAATCGTTGTGTGTAGAGCAGACTTTAGAAGTTATTTTCTTCTGGACTTTGAGTATTGGAGAACTATAAATTTGTTTCTATTTAATGGCATAAAGGTAGACAGTACAGAAAAATGTTAAATGAAAACTAGATTTTATTTCCCTTCCTTTACCTCTAGTTCTTTTTCAGGAAAGTAACCACAATAAACAGATTATTTATATCCTTTCAGAAAAAAAATTTATACATACTTCCACAGATTCACACAAATGAGGTCACACAATTCATACCTTACTTTTTCAAAGAATAATATATCATAGAGATCATGTTGTCACATGCAGACCTTTCTCATTCTTTTTAGAAATAGTATTCCATTGTATGAATATACTGTGATTTATTTCAACCACTCCTCAACTGATACTGAAGCTGTTTCCATTTTTACCGTTATATGCAATGTTACGGTTGTGCATACATTCATGAGTGTGTTCATAAGGAAAAAATTCTGCCAATGGACTTGCCTAGTCAAAGATGAAAACTTTCCTTTCAATTGTTGATAGTTTAGCCACATTGCCCTTAAAATGATACCAACTTACTCTCTCAGTAATATTACACACAAGTTTCTGTTTCCATCTTCCTCAGCACAGAGTATTGTTGAAACTTTGTTCTACCTATGCTATAGTCAAAAACAGTAAGTTGCTTGGATTTTAATGACATTAATCGTGTTTGAGGTTGAATATTTTATTGAGGTGAAATTTATATAGCACAAAATTAACCCTTTTAAAGTGTACAACTCGGTGGCATTTAATAAATTCACGATGTTGTGCACCCTCCTTTAGCTACGGAACACTTAGATCACCGCCAAAGAACCCATAGCCACTGAGCAGTCATTCCCTGTTGCCCCTTCCTCCCAGCTCCTGGCAACCACCAGTCTGCTTTCTGTCTCTATGGCTTTATATGTTCTGTATATTTCATGTAAATCATACATGAATTTTGTGTCTGGATTACTTTAGTTAGCATGTTTTTTGCAGTTCATCCATATTGTAAGATGTATCAGTACTTCATTTCCTTTCATGGATAAATAATGTTTCATTCCATGTGTGTACCACAATTTGCTTACCTATTCCTCCTTTGATGGGCATTTGGGTTGCTTTCACTTTTGGCTATCGTGAATAGGCCTGTTATAAACATACATCTATGTATTTGTTTGAGTTCCTGTTTTCAGTTCTTTGGGGTATATAACTGGGAGCGCACTTGCCGGGTCATATGGTAATTCTCTGTTTCAGATTTTTTTTTTTTTTTGAGACGGAGTTTCGCTCGTGTTGCCCAGGCTGGAGTGCAATGGCGCAATCTCGGCTCACCGCAACCTCCGCCTCCTGGGTTCAGGCAATTCTCCTGCCTCAACCTCCTGAGTAGCTGGGATTACAGGCACGCACCACCATGCCCAGCTGATTTTTTTTGTATTTTTAGTAGAGACGGGGTTTCACCATGTTGACCAGGATGGTCTCGATCTCATGACCTTGTGATCTGCCCATGTTGACCTCCCAAAGTGCTGGGATTACAGGCGTGAGCCACCACACCCGGCCCAGGAGAGTGATTTTAAGTGTTCTTCATATACATCTTTTGATTTTTTTTTTTTTTTGAGACGAAATCTTGCTCTGTCGCCAGGCTGGAGTGCAGTGGCACAATGTCGGCTCACTGCAACCTCTGCCTCCTGGGTTCAAGCGATTCTTCCACTTCAGCCTCCCCAGTAGCTGGGACCACAGGCACGTGCCATCACGCCCGGCTAATTTTTGTATTTATACTAGAGACGGGGTTTCACCATGTTGGCCAGGATGGTCTCGATCTCTTGACCTCATGATCCACCCACGTTGGCCTCCCAAAGTGCTGGGATTACAGGCATGAGCCACTGCGCCTGGCCCATCATTTGATTTTTTATGAAAGAAGCCACAGCAAAGAAGTCACAGAAGGACAAATGCTGCATAAGCCAATATACATGAGGCACCTAGGGTACTCCAAATCATCAAGACAGGAAGTAAATGATCGGTGCCAGGGCTGTGGGGAGGAGGAATGGGGAGTTACGGTTTAATGGGTGCCGAGTTTTAGTTTTGCAAGATGAAAACAGTTTTGGTGATGGTTGCACAACCATGTGAATATACTTAATGCCACTGAACTGTACACTTACAAGTGGTTAGGATGGTACATTTTATGGTATGTTTTACCACAATAAAAAAATTCCCCTGGCACCATTCAGATCATGTGGGACCAGCTCAAATGCATGCGGAAGTAAATTGATACAGATCATCAATCAAGACTCTATTCTGTCTCTTTTTTTTTTTTAAGACAGAGTCTTGCTCTGTCACCTAGGCTTGAGTGCAGTGGCACAATCTCTGCTCACTGCAACCTCCACCTCCCAGCTCAAGTGATTTTTCTGCCTCAGCCCCCTGAGTAACTGGGACTACAGGTATGCACCACCACGCCTGGCTAATTTTTTAAATTTTTGTAGAGATGGGGTTTCACCATGTTGTCCAGCTGGTCTCCAACTACCTGACGTCAAGTAATCCACCTGCTTTGGCCTCCCAAAGTTCTGGGATTACAGGTGTGAGCTACTGAGCTTGGCCTCTTCTCTCGATTTCTGTTTTTTTTGTTTGTTTGTTTGTTTGTTTGCTTGCTTGTTTTATGATGGGGTTTTGTTCTTGTTGCCCGGGCTGGAGTGCAATGGCTTGATCTCAGCTTCCCGCAACCACTCCCTCCCAGGTTCACGCACTTCTCCTGCCTCAGCCTCCCGAGTAGCTGGGATTACAGGCATGCACCACCATGCCCAGCTAATTTTTTAATATTTTTAGTAAAGACCGGGTTTCTCCATGTTGATCAGGCTGGTCTCGAACTCTCGACCTCAGGTGATCCACCCACCTCAGCCTCCCAAAGTGCTGGGGTTCCAGGCATGAGCCACTGTGCCCTGCCCTCTTCTCTCTTTTCAACTAACATTCTAAGGATGCCAGGAATGGGGAGGACCCACCCCTCCCACCCACCAGGTGCCCTGACAGAAGGATGGAACATAATCCCTTGGTCCCAGGGCAGCAGATGCTCAGTGTGGCCACAGACTATCAAGCCTGGAGTGAAGGATCTGGGAAGACAGGAGGAAGGGAAGCTTGAGGGAGGAAGCAGCAGCAGGACAGGCAAGGAGGAGGCCCAGGGCTCCAGCACAGGCAGAGCACAGGGTCACTCTCTGCACCTGTCCTGCCCTGCAGGCCTGGAGCCTCCTGAGGGCAGGTCCTGCACAGGTTAACCCCATTCCCTGATGCTCAGCCCAGAGGCTGGCACAGAACGGTGCCTGTCACACACTGAGTGAGTCAACACTGAGCCCTCAACTCAGTGCCACTCCCAGCTGGAGAACACCTGCTAGGTTACCTAAGGTCTATGGCCCCACCCCACCAACCCTTTCTCAGCTCAGTCCCCGAAAATCTCCAAGTAAGACAACTGTATTGACAGCACTGGGTACTTTTCCTGCTCCCAGAAATTAACTACTTTCAAAAGCCATGATGTTCTGGCCTCAACATGGTGTTGAGGGCTGAACCGTGTGGCCTGGAGGTTTGCATCTTTGGGTAAACGAAAAGTCATCCTCAACTAGCATTTGGCTGCAAGCTCAGCTCTCTGGTTCCTGTGTCCATCCTGACACACACAGGGGACTGCTGATGGTCTGACTCCCATCTGCTACACATGTGGAAACTGAGGCCCAGAGTGATGGTATGACTCCCCAAGGTCACACGTGGGACATAGCAGGGCTAGAGTTACAAGGCCGTGGGTCTCGGGCAAAGGGTGCAGGGAATTAGTTGAGCTGAAGTCATGCTAAGCAGCATTCAGCTCTCAGCTCCAAATGCCCAGGCTGTGGTTCCGGCCCGGCTGTCCTCTGAGAGTCTCTCCCCGGCAGCCAGGCCCTCTGGGCTCTTGCCCAGGACTGTTTGGCCTGGACTTCAAAGAGCAGAACAGCTGAGCATCTGGGGCTTCCCTGGTGTCCAGTGAACAAATGTCAAAGATCTGGCACCGAGGGGCCACCTGTCACAGGGGGGGAGGCTTCCTGGGACTCGGCCTGCTCTGAGCCTGGCTGTGCACCAGCCTCCAGGAAGGGCCGTGCCGGGCCTCAGCGGCATCATGGCCAGGCTGGCAGAACCTACTCAGGATCACCTTGGAGTCAGACCACCTGGTCATTAAGTCACTCCTTCCTGCCGCCACCAACATCCACTCAGCACTTGGGATACGCCAGGCAGAGCTGAGTGGGGGACAAAGCAAAACAAAATGGCAGGAATGCTGTTAGCAACATGCAGGGAAGGGGTGTTCTGGCAGGGCCCTCGCAGAGAGCGGAGGCGGGGCAGGATTTAAGGACCCACGGCTGCAACGGATCAGATTTATGTTTCAGGGAGAAAACTTAAAGTACAACAAGGATTCAGTATCTGAGGCTTCACAAAGAAGCCAATGTCATCAGGACACAGAAATCACAACTAAACTGCCCCCTTCTAACGTCAGTCCCCCCGGTCACACCTGCCTGTTCAGGGGCATTCGTTCCCATTCATGCTGCTGTCTTGGTTAGGCAGAGCCTGGATAACCGTTACATGCTATAAATGCACCTGCTGTTTGAGGAGGTTATTTGTGCCTGTAATAACGTGATGCAAATCCACTGCAAGTGAAACTGCAGGTCTTGTAAAAAGTTGTAGAACTTCATGAGGTTGATGTGAGTGATGCTGGAGCACTGCTTGGATCTGATGCCAAGACATCAACAAATGGGGCCGAGTCTTGGCAGAGTGAACCCACTTAAACCGAAGATCATAAGGACACGTTGGTCACATCAAAAGAGAGTAATTTGGGTAAAAAAGATCAGAAAAGCCTTAGGGGAAAAGTGACAGAGCCCTTGAATATTTGTGCACAAATAACTCCCTTTATCAACATGCTGTGATGTTCAAATGTGAACAGACTTCATGTGCTTTCACATGTTTATTCATAAGATACCTCCAAAGAGAAAAAAATTCTTTTTTTATTATTTAAAAATATTCTCTGCTGGGCACGATGACTCATGCCTGTAACCCTAGCACTTTGAGAGGCTGAGGCAGGCGGATCACTTGGGGTCAGAAGTTCAAGACCAGCCTGGGCAACAAAGCCAAACTCTGTCTCTACTAAAAATACAAAAATTAGCCAGGCATGGTGGCATGTGCCTGTAGACACAGCTGCTCGGGAAGCTAAGGTGGGAGGATTGCTTGAACCAGGGAGGTGGAGGCTGCAGTGAGCTGAGATTGAGCCACTGTACTCCAGTTTGGGTGACAGAATGAGACTCCGTCTTCTCCCCAGAAACACTTCTCCCAGAGTTATAGCTTAAATATTGTTAAATGTAACATTAATTCATTTTTACAATTTTTGGTTTCCATTCTCAAGATTTAGTCCCATGGTAAATGTTCACTATTTACCATGAAATGAAAGGCCTCTTTCAGGACCACGTTGTTCTCATAGGGAAGGGATCCCCCAGGCACATCTTTTGCTAACCTGTCCCTCGTTAGGCCGTGAGTGCTCAGGGCAGGTCTTAGCATTTTCTTCTTTACATCCCAGCACCCAGACAGCCTGGCACTGATGGGCTGCCCCACCAGTGCTGGTAAACACACAGATGGAGAGACTGCATTCTGCGTCACTCACCGGGATGGCTGCTCAGTCACAGTGTACAGCAGTGCCCTCACGGGGTCCCTGTGCACAGGCAGAGGGCCCTGGGCTTGTGGACTTCAGTTGCTGGGGCTGGAAGCGGCACCTGGTCCAAGGTCATGCACACGGATGCTGGCATCAAAATACATCCTGGTCAGATGGCTCCTCACAATGGAAAATCATGACGAGGACATGACTGACATGGAGTGTGGTGTTTCTGAGCAGGAGGTCAGCAACCCCAGGATCTGGCTTCTGCTGCCCCTCCCTCTCTCACATGTTGGGGAGCTGCAGCTGTGAGCAGCCAGCACAGAGGAGAGAGTCAGGAGTCAAAGGGAGGGGCTATGGGAGGGAGAGGGAGGAAAAGATAAAAAGAGACAGACAGAGGATCCTGCGAGCACTCACTAGCTGCTGGATCCAGCCATGCCTGAAGCAAGTCCAGTCCAAAACTTTTAAGTTTTGGGAGCCAACGTCTTCTCTTTTTTGTTGAAGCCAGTTTCTCTTATTTGCGAGTGGGCCACCTTGTTGAGCTGATTGCTGGGAACATGGAAGAGAGCAACTGACAGCAGGCTGAACACGAGACCCCCGCCTCTACATGGGTCGGTGGGGGGCAGTGGGGAGGCAGAGGAGACTCACTAAAAGCTCAGCAAACAAGGGCTGTTTACCCAGGTTTAAAACAAGGGTTGCGGGGAGGGTAACAAAGCAAGCAAGCAAGCAAACTAAAACCAAAGATGATTTTTAAAAACAGAGCATCAAAAGGAGGCTGACCAAAGAAGGCGGGGGGAGAAAACATTCCCAACTAAAACCTCACTCGAGGAGATGCTAAAGTATCCAGAGCCTCCAGGCTTCAGACTTGGTCTCCAGGGAAAATGTACTGACATTATTCTTTTCTCAGTTATAACGATGATGTCCACATGGTTCTCATTCCCTTCGGGTCATTGCTCTTGGGATCCACCCACGTTCATCCTAGGGGCCTGGAGACAGGGCTCATGGCACTGTCCTGGGCACAGTGGAGTAGATCAATGTTTGTTGGCTAAATGAATGAACCAGCAAGAACAGTCAGAGCCCAATTGGGACACCTCTATCTTTTAAACTTTTATTTTTAAATTTACTTGGGATAAAATGCACTCTTTTTGGTGCAGTTCTCTGTGTTTTGACAACTGAGACACACAACAGCGCCATCAGCCCAAAACTCCCTCGTCCTCCTCTCCCCTCACCCTTAACCCTGGCAATCACTGATCTGTTCTCTGTTCCTGTAGTTTTCCAAAAATTGTGGTAAGATAAACATAACATAAAAATTAGCATTTTAATCCTTTTTAAGTGTACAATTCAATGACATTAAGTACATCCACGGTGTTGTGCAACCATCACCACCTATCCATCTCCAGAACTTTTTTTTTTTTCGAGACGGAGTCTCGTTCTGACACCCAGGCTGGATGGAGTACAATGGCATGATACTGGCTCACTGCAACACCTACCTCCTGGGTTCAAGTGATTCTCCTGCCTCAGCCTCCCAAGTACCTGGGATTACAAGTATGCACCACCACACCCAGCTAATTTTTGTATTTTTAATAGAGACGGGGTTTCACCATGTTAGCCAGGTTGGTCTCGAACTCCTGACCTCAGGTGATCCACTCACCTCAGCCTCCTAAAATGCTGGGATTACAGGCATGAGCCACCGTCCCCAGCCATCTCCAGAACTTTTAAATCACCCCCAACAGAAACTCTGTACCCATGAAACACGAACTCTCCGTTTCCCATTTCCCCCAGTGCCTGGTAACCTCCACTCTACTTTCTGTCTATCTGAATTTATCTGTTCTAGGTACCTCACGTTAGTGAAACCAATCAATATAATCCAACACCTTTTGGGTGTGGCTTATTTCACTTAGCATAATGACCTCAAGGTTAGTCAATTTGTAACATTTGGCAGCATTCCCTTCCTTTTTAAGGCTGAGCAATATTCCACCATATGGATAGATCACAGTTGGTTTATCCATTCATCCACTGATGGACCCTGGGTCATTTGTATCCTCTGGCTATTGTGAATAGTGCCGCTATGAACCCTGGGGTACAAGCATCTGTTTGAGTCCCTGCTTTCAGTGATCATCCCTGTAGTTTTGCCCCTTAAGAATGTCATAAAAGTGAAACACAAAGCATGTAGTATGATTTTTTTTTTTTTTTTTTTTTTGAGATGGAGTTTCGCTCTTGTTACCCAGGCTGGAGTGCAATGGCGCTATCTCGGCTCACCGCAACCTCCGCCTCCCGGGTTCAGGCAATTCTCCTGCCCCAGCCTCCTGAGTCGCTGGGATTACAGGCACGCGCCACCATGCCCAGCCAATTTTTTGTAGTTTTAGTAGAGACGGGGTTTCACCATGTTGACCAGGATGGTCTCGATCTCTTGACGTCGTGATCCACCCGCCTCGGCCTCCCAAAGTGCTGGGATTACAGGCTTGAGCCACCGCGCCCAGCCGAGTATGATTTTTATTTTCGACTCTGGCTTCTTTATCTTGTCCTGGTGCATTTGAGATCCACCCATATGGTGTGTGTCAAGTCTGTTCCTGTTTATTGCTGCATAGTATTCCACTGCACATATGTACCACAGTTTCTTTACCCATTCTCCATTTGAGGGACATTTGGGTTATTTCCAGTTTGAGCAATTATGAATAGTGCTGCTATAAACATTTGCTTACAGGTTTTTGTGTGAACATAGCTTTCTTTTAGGTAAATTGCAGAGTCATAGAAGTAGATGTTTAACTTTATAAGACACTGGCCAGCTGTTTCCCAAAGTGCCTATGCCATTTGACATTCCCCAGCAGTGTATGAGAGTTCTAGTTGCTCTGCAATATTGACAACACTTGGTATTGCTAATTGCCTTTGTCTTTTTTTTAATCCATAATGTATTCATTAGTTGTCAGATCTCAATAATAAAATAATGATAGAGATAGGAAGTGAGTGAATGAGTGAACTGGCTGGGCGTGGTGGCTCACGTTTGTAGTACTAGATCCTAGGGAGGCTGAGGTGGGAGAACTGCTTGAGGCCAGCAGTTGGAGGCTAGCCTGGCCAATGTGGTGAGACTCTATCTCTAAAAACAAACAGGGAAACAGAAAAACATATTTGGAGCCAAAAAAGTCAATCTCATGAAGACAGAGAATGACTGTTCCCAGAGTCTGGGAAGCAGGAGTGGGATGAAGAGAGGCTGATTAACGGACGCAAATAGAAGAAATAAGACCTAGCATTTGATAGATCAGTAGGGTGACTGTAGTTAGCAGTAACTGATTGTACATTTCAAAATAGCTAAAAAAGAATAATTCAAACATTTCTAGCAAAAAGAAAAGATAAACATTTAAGGCAATTGGCTCTGTATGGTGTCACATGCCTGTAGTCCCAGCTACATGGGAGGATGAGGAAGAAGGATTGCTTGAGCCCAGGAGTTCAAATACAGTCTGGGCAACACAGCGAGATCCTGTCTCTTAAAAAAAGAAAGAAAGAACATATATATTTAAGGTAATGAATATACCCTGATTTGATCTTTACACATTGTATGAATGTATCAAAATATCATGTTTTCCCCAAATATGTAAGTCTATTAATTATCAATTTGAAAAATGCAGAAATAGAATTAAAAATCCAAATAAAAAGAAATGTTCCATGAATTCTGAGCACACACAAAAAAGTGAGTGAATGAATGAAAATACCATTTACTGAAATCTTCTACAAGTCAGACATATCAAACTGTTACTACATGCCAGATGTGATGTGTACAGATTACAGATAGCATTTTATCTTATGTAATCCTTACATTAGCCCCAAGTTACTGAGAACAAGACGTAGACACGATGGAGAAATAACCTGCCCAAGGTCACGCACCTGGTAATGGCTGAGCCAGACCTGACCCAGGAGTTCTGGATCCAACACACCTCATGCCTCCCTCAATATGGCGCTAAGAAATGCTACTTGCCCTTCCTCTTCTGGCAGAGTTTCAAATGCATTATCTCCATTATTGCAATAGCCTCTTGGAGGTGGGGCTGTTTTTCCCACTTCATCGATGGTACCTACTCAGCCTGTAAGGCACAGAGGCCCTGGTGCCTGCCCACCTGTCCTCAGTCCCAGCCTCCGCCATATAGCAGGGCTCACAACGTGCAACACCACTTCCAGGCAAAAGGCCTGAGCATGAAATAAAGGCCAAGACCTTCAGGTACCTTTCAGAGTCCTGAGTAGTCCTTGTAATTCCTGGCCGAGATACCTCACAAACATGTCACCACTGTTTGCAGCCACTTCCCTGTGCACCAACTGTGCCCAACATCTGCAACGCTTTCCAAGAAAGACAATATTTGCCCAACATCTGCAATGCTCTCCAAGAAAGACAGTGTGAGGCCGAAGGAAAGAAAAGAACAAATGCTTTTGTGCAAACACCCATGGATCTGAAGGCGCCTGCAAGCCTTTTGGGGCGGCCCAGAAGAGGAGATGTGGGAGGCCCCCACCATGGCCTCGGAACCACAGGCTTGCCCAGTTCCTCATAATGAAAGCCTCAAAAGAATGAGGGATTTTTCTACAGAGAAGTTCAAAGGATCTTTTCTGGCCTTTGGTGAGGTTCCTGGGAACAGAGAGGCAAGGAAGACAGAGGCAGATGGGGTCTCCTGCATCCCATGTCTCCCCATGGCCCTGCACGCACAGTGTTTCCATTCACGTAGTAAACAGTCAGAACTGGAAGACACAGCAGCCATTCACAGAGCGCCTACTGTGTGCAGGCAGTGTCTGCCTCCAGTGATGGGGTTCTCTCTTCAGATCCCCTGTGGGGTACTATGCCCTTCACAAGGAGTGGCCACACTTTAGCAATGGGCTCAATCATGATCACTGCCACCATCATTCATTTATTTAGCAATGAAGGACCATGGTCCAGTAGAAGACACAGGTGTGGATGCAGTGAGGAGAGGCAGGCACCAGGTTTTCAGCAACACCAGGAGGGAGAAATCAGCGCTGCTGGGCAGGGCACACTTCACACAGGTGGCGATACTTGAGCTGTGTCCTTCGAGGAGTTTGCCAGGAAGAAAAGGGCACTCAGGCAGAAAGAGCAACACAGACAAAGGCACAACGCATGAAATAACATGAAACATTTAGGGAAATACAGCCCCTCCATTGGTCCCTGGGGCCTTGACCCCACCGCACACAGTAGCCACTCCATAAATCTATGCTGCTGGCCAGAGGCCAACGGCTCTGCAAGGAGCACAAAGACCGCAGATAATTAGACACTTCATCTCCTCCATCCCTCAGAGATGCAGAGGCACCTGGGCCCACACTTCTTGGCATTCCCTGGAGTGTACCAGCTATAACTCTCCTTTTCCCTCTCCCAGTCAGGAAGACACACCTAGACCAGCACACCAGGACGAGAACAAGCTCACTATGCAGCTAACCCTGATTTTGCTTTGACTTCTAATAGAAAAGAAAGTCATCTACAAACACTGGTGTTTTTGCTGTTGTTGAGAACACATAACCAAGGGCATCCCCATACCAGATGCCTCTGCTGCCATGGTCCCTCCCCAGACTTGGCCAGGTGACCCTCCTGGAGCCCGTCTCTATCTCCCCAGGCAGCACCACAGGCCACAAATCCTGGCAGCCCAGGGGCCAGATGGGCGTCCATGCCCACAGAGCGTCTGGTTCTGTGTTCGCTCTGTGGAGTGATGGATAAACCATGGCCCTACTCTGAGGCCATCTCCACCCTGATGTTTCTGCCTTGGTTTTGTGAGTCCACAAATTCTCTTTTGCTTAAGCTAGTTTAAGTTGTCACATGTCTCAAGACTTCGATTTTTCTTTAAACAAACTATGATTCAATTTTTGTATTTTCTTTCTGACCCAATAGTTTTAGGAGACTGTTGGTGAATCTCCAGATGGCAAGGTTTTTGTATGTTTAACTTTTGTTATTAATGCCTCATTTACTACATTGTGATAAGAGGGAGAATTGAAAGAGCTGACTCCTTGTCCTTGTGCTATTAAAAAAACTATCACATACACAAATCTGACATGCTCTTACACCTACTGTTGAAACACTGAGGGGATCCTCATTAAAGTCAGGAACAAGATGAGGATGCACCATGAGCACCGATACTGAACAGTTCTCCGGAAGGCCAAGAGAAAGGAAAGAAAGAGGATGAAAAATCCAATTACTTACACATTGTATGATTTGATACCCCAAATCCATGAGAACAAACTAAAAACCACTAGGAGTAATGGAAGAATATAGTAAAGAGAATAGATAAAAATTTAATATTTCAAAAACTAGGCCAGACAGTGGCTCACGCCTGTAATCCCAGCACTTTGGGAGGTCGAGGTGGGTGGATCACTTGAGTTCGGGAGTTAGAGACCAGCCTGGACAACACAGTGAAACCTCGTCTCTACTAAAAATACAAAAATTAGCAAGGCTTGGTGGCACACAACTGTAGTCCCAGCTACTTGGGAGGCTGAGGCAGGAGAATCGCTTGAACCCAGGAAGCAGAGGTTGCAGTAAGCTGGGATCGAACCACTTCACCCCAGCCTGGGAGACAGAGTGAGACTCCATCTTAAAAAAAAATGGCATTGCCTTGTACAATAAATAACCAGTTAGAAGATATGGTGGAGAAGTGTCCCATTTTTAATAACTAAAAGAACAAGATAAAAGAACCTAAGAGTAAATTCAATAAAAAAATCAAACGATGGGATGGGCGCAGTGGCTCATGCCTGTAATGCCAGCACTTTGGGAGGCCAACGTGGGCAGATCATGAGGTCATGAGATCGAGACCATCCTGGCCAATGTGGTGAAACCCCGTCTCTAGTAAAAATACAAGAATTAGCCGGGAGTGGTGGCACGTGCCTGTGGCCCCAGCTACTGGGGAGGCTGAAGTGGAAGAATCGCTTGAACCCAGGAGGCGGAGGTTGCACTGAGCCGAGATTGCACCACTATATTCCAGCCTGGCGACAGAGCAAGATTCCATCTCAAAAAAAAAAAAAAAAAAAAAAAAAAAAAATCAAAAGATGTATGTGAAGAAAACTTAAAATCACTCTCCTGAGGGATACTGAGAAGGCAAGCACATTAGAAGATGCCCTGGTTCTTGGAGAAATAGAGACTTGTTCAGCATTGAAAAAATGCTCATGTTCCTTAATCTCCAAAATTGGTGAGATACCAATAACCATATCTACACTCTTTATTTGAAAACTTAAAATAACATTGTGATTCACCTGGAGAAAACACATACAATAGCTTTGATAATTTTGAAAAATTAGTGTAATGTGTGAAGACAAGTCAGATTAAGAATTAAAGCTACAATAAGTAAAACAACTTGGCAGAAAGATAGAGTAGATATACTTTCCCTACTTTTCTTGCTAAATACAGCTAAAACCCCTGAATATACGTATGAACAAGACCCTGAAAGATGGAGAGAAATTCTTAAAAGAAAACACAGGGATAAATCTTCATGACACTAGACTTAGAAATGGATTCTTAGATATGATACCCAAAATACATGCAACAAAAGAAAATACTTCATCAAAATGTAGTTTCATCAGAACTTTCATGTATTAAAGGACATTATCAAAAAAGTAATATTACAACATACAGAATCCAAGAATACATTTTCAAATCATATATCTGACAATACTAATAGTAATTCAGAATATATCTAGAATATATATCAAATTTTAAAAAAAGACCTCTTACAACTCAACAATAAAAATAAACAATGCTATTCAAAAATAAGCCAAGGGCCTGAATAGTCATTTCTCTGAAGAAGGTAAACAAACAACAAGGATATGAAAGGATGCTCAACATTATTAATCATGCAACATGCAAATCAAAACCACAGTGGAATACACTTCACACTCACTAGGAAGCTTATACCAACAACAATAACAATCCAGAAAATAACAAGTGCTGACGAGGATGTGGAAAAACTGCAACCTTTGTACACTGCTGGTGGGCATGTGAAATTTTTCAGCTCCTGTGAAAATGTTTGGTGATTCCTCAAAATCTGAAACAGAGAATTACCATATGACCCGGCAAGTGCGCTCCCAGTTATATACCCCAAAGAACTGAAAACAGGAACTCAAACAAATACATAGATGTATGTTTATAACAGGCCTATTCACGATAGCCAAAAGTGAAAGCAACCCAAATGCCCATCAAAGCAGGAATAGGTAAGCAAATTGTGGTACACACATGGAATGAAACATTATTTATCCTTGAAAGGAAATGAAGTACTGATACATCTTACAATAAGGATGAACTGCAAAAAACATGCTAACTAAAGTAATCCAGACACAAAATTCATGTATGATTTACATGAAATATACAGAACATATAAAGCCATAGAGACAGAAAGCAGACTGGTGGTTGCCAGGAGCTGGGAGGAAGGGGCAACAGGGAATGACTGCTCAGTGGCTATGGGTTCTTTGGCGGTGATCTAAGTGTTCCGTAGCTAAAGGTGGGCGCACAACATCGTGAATTTATTAAATGCCACCGAGTTGTACACTTTAAAAGGGTTAATTTTGTGCTATATAAATTTCACCTCAATAAAATATTCAACCTCATACATGATTAACGTCATTAAAATCCATGTCTCAAGGTCCGTCCATGTTGTAGCGTGTGTCAGAATTTCCTTCCTTTTTAAGGCTGACAAAGATTCCATTTAGGACTGAATAATATTCCATGCCAGAGCCACCTTTCAAGCCAGATGTTTTATGCACAGGCAACAAATCGTTTACTTAGGCAGCAATATACGGTTGGGAATTTGAAGACCTGAGCTTGAGCTGCTTTTCTGCCAGGCACCCGCTGTGGATCGTTGGGCTCTTGTCCTGCCTGAGTCTCTCTGCACAATGCTGAGCAGGTGGTTCTGAGCACCCAGTGAGGTAGGGTGTTCTGTACTGGTGAGGAATTGCACTAACAGTGGTATGCTCTCAGACGCTTCCAAAGGTTTTATCTCTTGTGCTGGCACACTCACTCTTAGGCCTTCTTTTTTTTTTTTTTAATTGAAGATATTTATTAAATAAAAAGGTTACGCTATGATTTTTATACACTGTTGAAACAATGACTTCTTTATTTAAAACCAGCAGATGTAAAAAGTGTGTTTGTGACTGTCTTCACTTATACTCTAATTCAGACTTGCCAACGTATTTGCTATTTACTATTATGGGTAATAATCTTCTCTCACCTAGTTCTTTTAGAGCTACTAAAATAGAATACTTTTATGGATAGAAGTACAGAATTTTGAGAAGAAACTAAATTTTAACCAAATTCCAAGGAAAAAGTGTCCATACTTAGGCCTTCTTCCTCCTTGTTGGGTCTGGTTCTTCCTGGGGCCTCCCCTTCTAATGTGGCATTTTCTATTGACTTGTCAACCTTCAAGTAACAATGTGGCTGTTGGTGGGAGGGGTCTCACTATTACATTTGCAAGTGGTGAAAAGCCAAGCTGGCCATTGGGTAGCATGATACATTTGGGAGGTAAATTTAGGCTGAGGGTGGCAGCAAGGGCCATTGTCCGTTAGCCCCTGCCATTCTGAGTGGACTTCCTGAGGCCCCGTGTCTCGGTGAGAAGGCAGAGGATGCACAGCTTCTGTCCCTTTGTGCTTCTGCCTGGATACAATACTGCCTATGTCCTGACAATTAACCTGGGCGGTTCTGGAGATGGCGTGGCCTTCTGTGCAGTCCTGTTTTGTTATGAGGTTTTTGTGTTTCTGTTTGAAGATGTGTTCTGTAGATGGCAGTTTCTTTAACATTTTAGAAGAAAGATGGGAATGCAGTGGGTGCATTGTTTGAAAGATATAAATGTGGTGAGTGTGCTCTGAGGACCCTCAGGGCAGATTGTGACGCTACCCCCAGGGCTGCGAGCTCAGCCATTCAGATTGCTTTTGCTTTTAACTCACTTACTATAAAGTTTACTCATGTTAAGTGCACAAGTCAGTGGTTTCTATTATACTCACAGAGTAGTGCAACCAACACCACAATACATTTTAGAACAGTTCATCAACCCCAAAAAAACACCCATGCCCATTACTAGGCACCCATCATTTCCCCTCAAGCACCCTAGCCCCCAGCAACCACTAATCTACTTTCTGTCTCTACAGATTTTCCTATTGCAAACATTTCATATAAAGAGGATCATATAATATGTAACTTTCTGTGTCTGGCTTCTTTCACTTAGCATAATGTTTTCAAGATTCACGCATGTTCCTCCTTGTGTCAGTACTTCATTCCTTTTTATTCCCAAATAGTGTTTCACTGTATGAATATACCACATTTTATTTATCCATTGATCAGCTGATGGACATTTGGTTATTTTGACTTTTGGGCCATTTTGAATAATGTTGCTGTGGACATCGGGGTTCAAGTGTTTGTGTGGACAGGTGTTTCATTTCTCTTAGGTAAACAGGAGCAGAATTACTAAATCGTATGGCAGTTTGTGTGAAACCATTTGAGCACCTGCCAAACTGTCTTCCAAAGCTGCTGCACCATTTTTTACATCCCCGCCAGCCGTGGTTGAGGGTTCCAGTTTCCCCCCATCCTCACCAACACTTTTTCTTGTCTGACTCTTTTATTCTGGCCATCCTTGTGGGAGGGAAGTGGCACTTTATTGTGGCTTTAATTTGCATTTCCCTGATGTCTAATGATGTTTCCTTTGTCTTCACATGCTTAGTAACTATCTTCTTCTTCGGAGAAAGGTCTATTCACATCCTCTGCCTATTTGCCTTTTTATTGTTGAGTTGTAAGAGTCCTTTTCATATTATAGTTACTGGTCCCTTATTGGATATATCATTTGCAAATATTTTCTTCCATTTTGTGGCTTGTCTTTTCTCTTTATTGATGGTATCTTTTAAAGCAGTTGTCCCCAATCTTTTTGGCACCAAGGACCGGCTTCATGGAAAAGAGTTTTTCCGCAGACAAGAGTGGGAGGATGATGGTTTTGGAGGCATTAGATTCTCATAGTGCACAACCTAGATCCCTCACATGCACAGTTCACAATAGGGTTCATGCTCCTATGAGAATCTAATGCCACTGCCAATCTGACAGGAGATGGAGCTCAGGCAGTAAAGCTCACTGGCCTGCCACTCACTTCCTGCTGGCGGTCCACTTCCTAACAGGCCATGGACCAGTCCACAGCCCAAGGGTTGGGTCCCCCTGTTTTAAAGCACAAAAGTTTGTTTATTCGTTTTGATGAAGTCCAGTTTATCTACTACTTCTTTGGTTGTTTATGCTTTTGGTGTCATATCAACACGCCACTGCCTAATGCAAGATCAGGAAGATTTACACCTATGTTTTCTTATAAGAGTTTAATAGTTTTAAGTCTTACATGTATGTCTGATCCACTTTGAGTTAATTTCTACATGGTGTGAGGTAGGGAGCTACTTTCATTCTTTTGCATGTGACTATTCAGTTGTGCCAGCACCTTCTGTTGAAAAGACTGTTTTTCCCCATTGAATGGTCTTGGCACCCTTGTTGGAACAGACAGGTTTTAAGAAACTTATTGATTGCAGGACAGCAGCCTCCGTGACAGGTGCTTGGTAACCCAGATGCCCGTAGGTAGACAGCGTTAGGAGGCCTTGCAGGGGTCTCTATTGTGCTGTCTCTGCCCTTCACTGTCCTGTGCACTTTGGGGTCAGGACATGAGGGGGTTCTGTGCCAGAGGACCCTTGGGAAAGCAGCTGGTTAGAGGGACGGGGTCAGCTTTTCCTTTATGTGGCCATACCTTTCTGCTGCACTGAGCCTGGAGTGCACAAGCAGGTGACCTGCCACATGGCCATGTGCCTCCTTGCTCCCTGCTATCCTCCTCCAGCTGATCATAGCTACAATGACCATAACATCCCACGTGATCCAGACAGTCTCAATGCATGCCTGTTCTTCCTGCAAGTTAGCTGGCCTCTTCCTCTTAAAATATCTTGGTTCAGATAACAAACAATACATTCACCTGGGTCCTAGAGCAAGGACTAGGGTGAGAATGTCCATGGGTCTCCAACCAGGTACCCTGAATCTGAGGCCAGGCTTCGTGGCCTCTGGTAGCTTTGAGAGAGAGAATGGAACTTTCTCAAAGCCTCAGCAGATGCAGCTTGGATCCCACAAATCCATCTTGAGCACACTGTTGGCAGAACGCATAGTCTCTGAGCACCCTGCTGCTAGCTTCTGCCACTGAGCGTCTTCCCTGTAAACCTGTGAGATTAGCAGCAAGGGAGAGCTTACCGGTGTCCTGGCAGGGGCAGCTGGTGCCACTTCAGAATGGGTCAGGAGGACCAGAAGTAGCTGTCCCTCCCCACACTGCCTGCATGTGCCCACCCATCACACAAGCAGCTTTGTGTATTCACACCCACCTTGGATCACCAAGACACAGAGAGATGCCACGTGACATGGAGCTCTTTGTCACTCCACTGTCTCTAAATGAAGAGCAAACCACTTCTTGAGGAGGCCACAGACAGAAGGGAAATATACTTAAATCTACACATGGGAATTACATTATATACACATTTAACCCATGCAAATCCACTTCTACGAATGCGGAGCAGGGATTGGGGGAAGACCAGCAAAAAGAGAGATAACTCATTGAAGTAGTGCCAGCAGGCGCCCTTTGTGGGGAGGGATGAGAATGTGCAGCTCCCCCAGTGGGCATCAGCTCCTGTAGGCCCTGTGTGAATGTCTCGCCATCTGGGTGAGCTCTGAAGTTTTTGTGCTGCTTAGACTTAAATGCAAACTGAAGCATCACTTTGACTAAATGCCAATGTTTCTGTGTGCTCTGACTCATGAGATGCCCCTAGCTAAAGGGTTCCACAGTCACAGAAGCTTGAGAAACTTTACAGTACAATCCCCTCCAATCTCCACCTTGGAAAGTTGCAAGGAATGTTAGCATACTAAAGGCTCTGAGAAGTCCTGCAGTAAACTCCCTTTTGACTGATTCAGGGACTTGTGTTCTGAAGGAATATGCAATAGGGAACCACTGCAGGTTTCAATGCAAGGGAGTGACAGCATCAAATGCCAAGGATGGGAGATAGGTTGGCTGGGCTGGGCTGGACGCAGAGGCCACTGGGCGGCCTGGTCACTGGATAAGTCAGAAGGCCCATCTGCACAGCTCCTGGATGTCTGGGAAGGGCCCAGTGAAACCACCAAGGGAGGAACAGTTGACGACAGAGAGTGGGAGAGACAAGCCAGAAGGCAGCCACCGATGCTGCAACCCAGAGCCTCCTTCCTCTCCCAGCCGGGATCCCCTAGGCTGCTTCCAGGACTTGGGAGGAGCCGCTGAATAGCCAGCATTGCTTACGTTTAGTAAATGCAAGCTGCCTCCTGAGCTGCCCCCATGCAGGTTCCAAGGATACCTGCTTCCAACAGGCACATCTGGCCTTTCTTCACCTTCAAGATGAGGGAACATAACATTAAACCCAATCCATCCCCATGCCACCCCAACCCTAAATTATTTGGCAGAGTAAAGAACCAACTCCCCTGTGGGATTGTCACGATGAATGCTAAAAACATTTCTTGCATCTTAGACGGACCTGCTTGCCGGAGGGAGGCTTACATTTCAAGAGTCTCTGGAAAATTATCTGTTAAAGGTATTTCAGGGCAGGGAGCGGCTGAGACTCTGAGGCTGGGAACTTCACAACCAGCAAAAATGGAAGGGCTCTGGCAGCAAGTCTGCCGGAAGAGTCACACCACGGAAAGCATGTGTTCGGTGTCCATCACAAGGAGCAGTGTCGGTGGGCGCGTGGCCATAGTGATGGCGGGCTTTCTGCATCCCTCTCTTCCCACTTGCCCACTTCTGTCCTCCACTGTGGCAGTTCTTGTCAATACCGCCACATCTCCGGAGGAGGCCTTGCAGGCAGATTGTTTATGGCTCCTTATTTTCTCCCTGGGCCCTCTTCCTCCGTGGGTGTAAAAGCCAGGGGACAGAGGAGTGGGAAACTCTGTGGGGATGGCACAGGGGAAAATGACCCCAAGCTATCCATGGGGAGAACTCACACCCTCTGCCTCATTCAGTTGTTTGTTCAGTCATTAGCTCAGTGTATATTTACTGAGTGTGTTCTTGGACCTTATCTTTGTATTCATGTTGGGAATAAAAGGTAAATGGTCGTGAGCCTCTAGGAGTTATTGTCCAGGAGGGGAGGCTCAGGCAAACCCCAACTACAGCTTGCTGTGAGGGCAGCCGCTGGAGCAGTGTGCATAGCGTGCCCAGATGAGATGCAGCAGGCGGTTCCCAACCCTGCCGAGAGAGCTCGTGGGCAGGCGCTGCTTTGAGCTGCAGGAGAGCAGCAGGAATGTGTCGGAGGGCAGGTTTCGGAAGGGTTGTCCCTGTGGAGGGACCCACGTGGGCAAACACACCGAGGTTTGACTCATCAGTGTCAAGACTGACCGTCAGTGGGTCAGTTTGACCAGAGCTGGACATTTGAAGGACGTGTGGAAGGAGATGAAGAAGAGAAGTGGGGAGTCCGGGCGCAGGTGTGAGGGGTGATCTCCAGGCTACATAACGTGGCTTTCCTCAGGGAGGCTGTGTAGGGGGCCATTGAAGGCTCTTGGGCAGGGTTGCTGTGTGCTGTTGGCACCAGGATGGGTAAAATGAAAGAGAAAAGACGGTGCTGTTGGATCCAGGAGGGGTGATGAGAAGCTGCCGTGGGAGAGAAGTAAGGTGGGGGTGCAGAGCACCAAGAGGTCAGACAGCAGGAAGCCTGGAGCGAGAGATGAAACCTGGAGCTGAAGTCCAAGGGCAAAGCCGAGGTCGACCTGTGGGTTTTTATTGCACCCGTCTTAATGGTACAATATTGGACGCCGCTCAAATGATGACACTGGGCAACGGCCGAGGAAGTTACCAGGCATCCGTTTAGTGGCACAGTATTGAGCCAGTGAGCATCAGGACAAAAGAAGGCTGTCTCCCCATGGCCACAGGAGTGTGGGTCCTGCCCTCTCCCAGGCTCTTGCTCCCCAGGAACCGAGGCTCAGTCCTTTCTGCTCCTGAAGCCCACAGTGTCTGCTCAGTCTCCTGACGGGGCAGGGGTAGGCAGCGGGGAATCCCTCTGTGCTGCTAACGCTTCCCTCCCACCGGTCCTCAGTGAACTGCGGGGGCGAGGAGTTCATGGAGGAAAACAGACCCCCACTTTATCAAACACCCCCGACTCAGAGCCTCATGTCCTCATCTCAACAGGCAGAAAGCAAATGGCCAAAAATGGAAATATTTGTGTTAGGTTGGTGGGATTGTGAGTGAGTCTTATTCCTAAAATTTCCTGGAATAGTATATCGTGGGTTTTTTTTGTTGTTTTTTGTTTTTTTTTTCCGGGAGACTGAGTATCTCTCTGTCGCCCAGGTTGGAGTGCAGTGCTTGATCTTGGCTCACTGCAACCTCCACCTCCTGGGTTCAAGTGATTCTCCTGCCTCGGTCTCCAGAGTAGCTGGGACTACAGGCGCATGCTGCCTTGCCCAGCTAATTTTTTGTATTTTAGTAGAGATGGGATTTCACCACGTTGGCCGGGCTGGTCTTGAACTCCTGAGATCAGGCAATCTGCCCGTCAGCCTCCCAAAGTGCTAGGATTATAGGTGTGAGCCACTGCACCCGGCCTATATTGTGTTTTTAATAATAACGTTGGAAAACCACACTCACACACACATGAAACCCTGGCTGGATACAAGCATCGTATTATAGCCTGCAATGCAAGCTTTCATGTCTCCAGCTGCCAATTAATGCTGCTGTGAATCTGTAAATTCTATGCAGTCTGCTTTCTTCTGCTTTGATACTAGATGGTCAGGACACATGGACTTTCATTTCCCAAGAAATGTCAGCTGTATTTTGAGTGTAGGGAAAATCAGTAAAATATTGTACAAAATCCCAGGCTAAAATGGATTGAATACATCTTTTGAAAATCCTGGCAGCCGACACAGGAACTTTCTGATCCTACAGGTCCTGGTTTTATTCTCAGATGCCTTTGAAGGTCGGTGAGTTTAGCTCTGGCCTCTGGGGAGTGGCCCCGTTGGATGGAGTGTTTCCTCCATCAGTTTGCTCTATGAACCCAGGTGTGAGTCAACATCAAACCAAGATGTGTGGCAGATGATTCACTTAACGTCCTAAGTCAGCAGATCACCCATCTGTGGGAACCCTCAGGGGAAGGGCATGAGAGTAACTTCCTAATGTGCACACAGCCAGGGTCATAGGGAGAGCAGTGCCACCCTGGCTCAGCGCCCATCACCCTCCCGGAGGAGGCTGGCCAGGCTCTAGGGGCTCCGTGAGTCTGGAGCCCGGCTGCACTCACATCCTGAAAGGAACAAGGGGCAAAGAAACTGAGTCAGACATCAGCACAAACATTTCCATTTTTGGCCATTTGCTTCCATCCTGCCGACATGAAGACATGTGGGCCTGTGGGGGTGGTGTTTGATAAGCAGGGGGTGTTTCCCTCTGTGAACTCCCGGGATCCGCAGCTCGCTGAGAGCTGGGGGGAGGGAAGCATTAGCAGTGCAGAGGGGTCCCTGCCACCACACTGCCAGAGCTGAAGGCCCAGTCAGGACAAGAGTCTGAGAGTCTCCAGGAGCAGAAAGGACTGAGCCCAGGTTCCTGGGGAGCGAGAGGCCGGGAGACAGCAGGACTCACACTCCTACAGCTGTGTGTGACACTCCCACCCCAATGCTTGTTCCCCCAGCTGTGACAACACAAGTCCAGCCACCAGGGGGCTGCCATAGAAGACTACCCCGTCAGGACCTGCTCAGGCTCTAGGGACAAAGCCCCCAGTTTGGAGTGGGCTGGGCAGCCCAGTGTGCTGGCTTGGATGCGGCAGGCAGGGAGACTGGACACGGGAGGAGCGGGAGCCTCGCCACCCGTCTAACCTCGCACCGTGCTCGTCCTCCTCACAGGCTCTTACACTCTTTTCTGTTAGGGACTTTCTAATGTTTAAGAAAAGGCACAGCTATGTCCCTCAGGGGGACTCCAAGCCCCCAGCTGTTCTAGGCCGTCCCCCAGTGGTACAAGGGTTGTGGTGGCGGTCAGATGTAGACCCTGTGAGCACCCACTCTGACTCAATGGGTGATGGCCCCAGGAGGCTTCGGGCTCTGAAACTGAACACATCTGAGTTCAAGTCCAGACCCCGCCTCCTCTGAGCCTTGGTTTCCATGTCAAACCCTGACCCCCAAGGCAGGAGCAGAATCATCCCAAGAGCTGGGAGGGAGATAAGGCACGCTGGCCCAGCACAGTGCCCGGTGGGCCACTGGTGAGGAATGCACTCAACGCCGTCCATGTGGCCTCCAAAACGCTGAGCGGGGTGGGCAGGGAGGAGAGGGCTGCCTTGAAAAGCCAGGGCCTGGCTTACCACCCAGATGAACAGCCCCAGGATTTCCTGAGGCTTCAACTCATGTCAAGACTGAGGAGTCGACACCTCGTGAAAGCTGATTTATGAGAAAACATCCAGGCAGTGACCAGGCTGGGCCTCTGTCTCTGGATCCGGGTTTTGAGAACCGCCCTGGTTGGGGAGCTCTGTGCATTTGCGATCCCAGTTCAGCATGAGGTGTGTCTGGCTCCATGCTGCTCTCATTGTTACCTTATTTATTTATTTATTTATTTATTTATTTATTTTTAATTTTACTGTAAGTTCTGGGGTACATGTGCAGATCGTGCAGGATTGTTATATAGGTATACACATGACATGGTGGTTTGCTGCCTCCATCCCCCTGTCACCTACATTAGGTATTTCTCCTAATGTTATCCCTCCCCAATCTCTCCACCCCCTGCTATCCCTCCCCTAGCCCTCCACCCCCCAACAGACTCCAGTGTGTGATGTTCCCCTCCCTGTATCCATGTGTTCTCATTGTTCAACACCTACCTATGAGTGAGAACATGCGGTGTTTGGTTTTCTCTTCTTGTGTCAGTTTGCTAAGGATGATGGTTTTCAAATTCATCCATGTCCCTGCAAAGGATGTGAACTTATCCTTTTTTATGGCTGCATAGTATTCCATGGTGTATATGTGCCACATTTTCTTTATCCAGTCTATCATTGATGGGCATTTGGATTGGTTCCAAGTCTTTGCTGTTGTAAACAGTACTGCAATGAACATATGTGTGCATGTGTCTGTATAATAGAATGATTTATAATCCTTTGGGTATAAACCCAGTAATGGGATTGCCAGATCAAATGGTATTTCTATTTCTAGTTCCTTGAGGAATTGCCACACTGTCTTCCACAATGGTTGAACAAATTTATACTCCCACCAACAGTGTAAAAGTGTTCCTATTTCTCCACATCCTCTCCAGCATCTGTTGTCTCCAGATTTTTTAATACTCGCCATTCTAACTGGTGTGAGATGGTATCTCAATGTGGTTTTGATTTGCATTTCTCTAATGACCAGTGATGATGAGCATTTTTTCATGTTTGTTGGCTGCATAAATGTCTTCTTTTGAAAAGTATCTGTTCATATCCTTTGCCCACTTTTTGATGGGGTTGTTTGTTTTTTTCTTATATATTTGTTTTAGTTCTTTGTAGATTCAAGTAGCCCTTTGTCAGATGGGTAGCTTGCAAAAAATTTTTTTCCCATCTGTTGGTTGCCGGTTCACTCTAATGATTGTTTCTTTGCTGTGCAGAAGCTCTTAAGTTTAATTAGATCTCATTTGTCTGTTTTGGCTTTTGTTGCCATTGCTTTTGGTGTTTTAGTCATGAAGTCTTTGCCTGTGTCTATGTCCTGAATGATATTGCCTAGGTTTTCTTCTAGGGTTTTTATGGTGTCAGGACTTGTGTTTAAATCTTTAATCCATCTGGAGTTAATTTTTGTATGAGGTTTAAGGAAGGAGTCCAGTTTCAGCTTTCTGCACATAGCTAGCCAGTTTTCCCAACAGCATTTATTAAACAGGGAATCATCTCCCCATTGCTTGTTTTTGTCAGGTTTGTCAAAGATCAGATGGTTATAGGTTGGTACCAGTACCATGCTGTTTTGATTACCGTAGCCTTGTGGTATAGTTTGAAGTCAGGTAGCATGATGCCTCCAGCTTCGTTCTTTTTGCTTAGGATTGTCTTGGCTATGCGGGCTCTTTTTGGTTCCATATTAAGTTTAAGGTGGTTTTTCCCAGTTCTGTGAAGAAGGTCAATGGTAGCTTGATGGGGATAGCACTGAATCTGTAAATTACTTTGGGCATTATGGCCATTTTCACAATATTGATTCTTTAGAATGTTTTTCCATCTGTTTGTATCCTCTCTTATTTCTTTGAGCAGTGGTTTGTAGTTCTCCTTGAAGAGGTCCTTCAAGTCCTTTGTTAGTTGTATTCCTAGGTATTTTATTCTCTATTTAGCAGTTGTGAATGGGAGTTCATTCATGATTTGGCTCTCTGTTTGTCTATTATTGGTGTATAGGAATGCTTGTGATTTTTGCACTTTGATTTTGTATCCTGAGGCTTTGCTGAAGTTGCTTATCATCTTAAGGAGATTTTGGGCTGAGACGATGGGGTCTTCTAAATATACAATCATGTCGTCTGCAAAGAGAGACAATTTGACTTCCTCCTTCCTAATTGAATACCCTTTATTTCTTTTTCTTGCCAGATTTCTCTGACTAGAACTTCCAGTACTATATTGAATAGGAGTGGTGAGAGAGGGCATCCTTGTCTAGTGCCAGATTTCAAAGGGAATGCTTCCAGTTTTTGCCCATTCATTATGATATTGGCTGTGGGTTTGTCATAAATAGCTTTTATTATTTTGAGATACATTCCATCGATACCTAGTTTATTAAGAGTTTTTAGCATAAAGGACTGTTGAATTTTGTCAAAGGCCTTCTCTGCGTCTATTGAGATAGTCATGTGGTTTTTGTCTTTGGTTTCGTTTGTGTGGTGGATTACATTTATAGACTTGCGTATGTTGAACCAGCCTTGCATCACCGGATGAAGCCTACTTGATCGTGATGGATAAGCTTTTTGATGTGCTGTTGGATTCAGTTTGCCAGTATTTTATTAAAGATTTTTGCATCGATGTTCATCATGGATACTGGCCCCAAGTTTTCTTTTTTAGTTGTGTCTCTGCTAGGTTTTGGTATCAGAATGATGTTGGTCTCATAAAATGAGTTAGGGAAGATTCTCTCTTTCTGTATTGTTTGGAATAGTTTCAGAAGGAATGGTACAAGCTCCTCTTTGTATGTCTGGTAGAATTCGGCTGTGAACCCATCGGGACCTGGACTTTCTTTGGTTGGTAGACTATTAATTGCTGCCTCAACTTCAGACCTTGTTATTGGTCTATTCAGGGATTCAGCTTCTTCCTGGTTTAGTCTTGGGAGGGTGTAAGTGTCCAGGAATTTATCCATTTCTTCTAGATTTACTGGTTTATGTGCATACAATTGTTTGTAGTAAGCTCTGATGATAGTTTGTATTTCTGTGGAATTGGTGGTGCTATCCCCTTAATCTTTTTTTATTGTATCTATTTGATTCTTCTCTCTTTTCTTTTTTATTAGTCTAGCTAGCAGTCTCTTTTGTTTCAAAAAACCAGCTCTTGGATTTATTGATTTTTTGAAGGGTCTTTTGTGTCTCTATCTCCTTCAGTTCTGCTCTGATCTTAGTTATTTCTTGTCTTCTGCTAGCTTTTGGATTTGTTTGATCTTGATCGTCTAGCTCTTTTAATTGTGATGATAGGGTGTCAATTTTGGATCTTTCCTCGCTTCTCATTTGGGCATTTAGTGCTATAAATTTCCCTCCTAGACACTGCTTTAAATGTGTCCCAGAGATTCTGGTACATAGTGTCTTCGTTCTCATTAGTTTCGAAGAACATCCTTATTTCTGCCTTCATTTAATTATTTATCCAGTAGTAATTCAGGAGCAGGTTGTTCTGTTCCATGCAGTTGTGTGGTTTTGAGTGAATTTCTTAATCCTGAATTCTAATTTGATTGCACTGTAGTCTGAGAGACTGGCTGTTATGATTTCTGTTCTTTTGCATTTTCTCAGGAGTGATTTACTTCCAATTATGTAGTCAGTTTTAGAGTAAGTTTGATGTGGTGCTGAGAAGAATGTATATTCTGTGGATTGGGGGTGGAGAGTTCTGTAGGTCCACTTGGTCCAGATCTGAGTTCAAGTCCTAGATATCCTTGTTAATTTTCTGTCTCATTGATCTGTCTAATATTGACAGTGGAGTGTTAAAGTCCCCACTATTATTGTGTGGGAGTCTAAGTCTCTTTGTGAGTCATTAAGAACTTGCTTTATTTATCTGGGTGCTCCTGTAGTGGGTGCATATATATGTAGGATCGTTAGCTCTTCTTGCTGCATTGATCCTTTTACCATTATGCAATGTCCTTCTTTGTCTCTTATGATCTTTGTTGCTTTAAAGTCTAATTTATCAGAGATGAGAATTGCAACTCCTGCTTTTTTTGCTCTCCATTTGCTTGGTAGATCTTCCTCCATCCATTTATTTTGAGCCTTTGTGTGTCCTTGCATGCGAGATGGGTTTCCTGAATACAGCACACTGATGGGTTTTGACTTTTTATCTAATGTGCCAGCCTGTGTCTTTTGATTGGGGCATTTGGCCCATTTACATTTAAGGTTGATATTTTTATATGTGAATTTGATCCTGACATTTTGATACTAGTTGGTTGTTTTGCCCGTTTGTTGACGCAGTTTCTTCATTGTGTCGATGGTCTTTACCATTTGGTACGTTTTTGCAGTGGCTGGTACCGGTTGTTCCTTTCCATGTTTAGTGCTTCCTTCAGGAGCTCTTATAAGGCAGGTCTGGTGGTTTCATCACCACCAGGGCTTCACCTTCTTGGTCAGGCTGGTCTCGAACTCCTGACTTCGTAATCTGCCCACCTCAGCCTCCCAAAGTGCTGGGATTACGGGTGTTAGCCACGGCTCACGGCCTCATTGTTACCTTCTTAAAAGTGCCACCCCCTGGCCCTGCCTCTGGGTTTTCTCAATAGTCAGCCTTATTTTACAGTCACACCTTTCTAGAGAAGAGGGGTCTTTGCAGAGGTGGGACCTGCCCGGCTGTGACAGGAGGTGCAGTCCAGGCTTGCATAGAAGCCGCCCGGTGAAGTCCTGGGCCCGCATGTCACACAGCCTGGCCTTGTTTGCTAACAGGATGGGTAGCAGGTTTCCATTTTGATTTTCTCTGAACTCTCTAGCCATTCAAGTCTATCATTGTCTGAGATTCTTTTTGTCTTTGTCTTTTTTTTTTCTATTTCCCTCATGAGGTTTGCTTTTACCATGTCCAGCATGAGGCCCTGGGGTGGTGACCACACAAAGGAGCACCTGAAGTCATGTGTGGTTTTCCCAGAGGCTCTGCAGGCCATTTAAGGATGCCCCACAACCCCACCCCAGGGTGCCCCCAGCTAACACTTATAAAGACTGTGATTGTCCATACAGACTCGGAGAAGGATATTCCGACCTCAGGCCAAAGGCCCAGGCTCCCCTGAAAAGTCCTGGGACACAGGAAGGCTGATGGGAGCTTCTCCAACCCCAAGCCCACCTCCCCGAGGAACAATGGGACAGTCTTCTGGGGCTGAGTCCCTGGAGAATGGGGTAACCAGCATCCCAAACTGGGTACTGGGCCTGCAGGTGGCAGAGACCAAGGCCCAGAGCTGAACTTCCCTGGGACCCGGGAAGGGGCCGGCTGAGTCATGGCTGGGGAACAAGCTGGACCAAAGGAGCCGCCCTTGACCCCTTAAAAGGACTTGTCCTGGTTTCCTGACCACAGATTAGGTCAGGGCTAGGCCCTTGTCTATAGAATTCTGATCAGGTCGGGCAGGGATAAGGCAGGCTGTCTCTGTGAGAAGCTGGTTCCAACAGGAGCTGAGCATCTGGACTAGAACATGGTTCTCAAAGTGCGGTTCCCAGAGCAGCAGCTGCAGCACCTGGGAAAGTTCCAGAAAGCAGAAATGCAAATGGCTGGGCTTCACCCAGAGCTGGTGGAGGGAGAGGGGGAGGCAGCAGCCTGGGTCCTAACAGTTCTGCCCGAGAATTCCCGTGCATCTCAAGTCTGAGAACCACACACCAGCTGCACTCAGCCCTGATCACAGATGCCCCCTGGCTCCTGTCAGCTTTTCAGGAGCCCAGACAGGCGAAGACTCTCTCCTCCCCAGGTCTGCACTGCAGTGGCCCCTTCCCTCCCCTCCTCAGTCCCTCCCCACCCCCTGGTTGCCACTTGGTTTTACTTTACTTCCAGGCCAGCCAAGAAGCCAGGTCTCCCTGAGTCACAGCTGACGCTCAGCCTTCTGACTCCTGCTAAGGTGGTCGGCAGGGGTGTGTGGGCCCAGGGGCAGGGCGCTTCTGAACCGTCTACCTGAGCCATGCTTCTCCCTCTTCAGTGCCCCCGAGTTCTGGGCCTGGGGCTCTCTTTTCCATTTCACACCCCTCAGGGATCAAGGCCCCATCTCCCACCTCCTGGGACTGGAGGGGCTTAAGAACATAATGAGGCCAGACGCAGTGACTCACACCTGTAATCCCAGCCATTTGGGAGGCCAAGGCGGGTGGATCACCTGAGATCAGGAATTCAAGACCAGCCTGGCCAACATGAAGAAACCCTGTCTCTACTAAAAATACAAAAAAATTAGCCGGGCATTGTGGCAGTTGCCTGTCCAGCTACTCGGGAAGCTGAGGCAAGAGAGAATTGCTTAAAACCCGGGAGCTGGGGTTGCAGTGAGCTGAGATTGTGCCATTGTACTCCAGCCTGGGCAACAGAGTGGGACTCCGTCTCAAAAAAAAAAAGACATAATGAACGGACACAGTTTCTCCCCCCACCTTTGGTGCCGGGCTGCCCTCCTCACCCTTCACTCTGGCCATGGTGGGGCATTGGTTCACCCCACTCTTCCCTGTTGCCTGCCCTCAGGTCCTGCCTCCTCCAAGTCTCTCCCTGTCCCCTGCCCCAGCCTGGCATCAGATGATTCCCATTTTCTAGCCTGGCCACCACAGGAGGAGGGTGAAGGGGCATCCTCAACATGATTCTCATCCATTCTATCAATATATATTAACACTAGGCCTGCCTGTGCTCACAGAGAGAAACTTATTTGAAACAGACACAAAAGCTCTGGAGATTGACCAGTTTGTGAGCTTTTCAGCCCCACCCTTACCACCCCAACGCTCCCTCCAGGCAATGTGGGTGATTATCAGGAGCAGCAGCTGCAGCTGGGACTTTGTGCCCCCACCACTGCTGTGTGACCCTTAGCAGACACCCAACCTCTCTGAGTGTCGACCTCTCAGCTGAGAAACCCCAGGCCCCAGAGACTGTGCCAGAATCCCCCACCCACTCCCCCGAAGATTCCAGTGTGGATTGAGAACTGAAACCCATAAATAGGCATCTCTGTGTTGGTCTCACGCAGAGACCATCTCACATGGAGAGTCGAGGGCAAGACTGACGTGCCCTCAGGGTTCCTAGGATTCCCACCAGAGGGGGAACAGGCCAATTTGATCCAAAAACTGCAAGCCAGGCTGAGTTCGATGGTTCACACCAGTAATCCTAGCACTTTGGGAGGCCAAGGCGGAAGGATGGCTTGAGCTCAGGAGTTCAAGACCAGTGAGGGCAATACAGGGAAATCCCATCTCTATAAAAGATAAAAATCACTGGGCATAGTGGCACCCACTTCTAGTCCTAGCTACTCGGGAGCCTGAAGGGGGAGGATCGCCTGAGCCCGGGAGTTCAAGGCTGCAGTGAGCCATGATTGTGCCACTGCACTCCAGTGTGGGCAACAGAGCGAGACCCTGTCTCATAAAAAACACTCCAGGCCAGATCACCCTGTGTGGCTAGGCCTGGGCTCAGAGACACAGAATGACTGCCGCATCACAGCCTGCTGCTCTGAACACCATTTCGTCCTCACTAACACAAATGCATGGATAGATGGCAACAGCACAGAAGCTGGGCCCTCTTGCCCAGTGGCGCTGGTGTCCCAGGTAGCCAGTCATGGCGGCATGGACATGCCTTCTGCTGGGAGTGGTGCTTCTCAGCCTTCTTGCCATCCCCACGGCCATTGTACTTGCTGGGCAATGTCAGGGACTTCCCAGGGTGATTTGATCCAAGCACCCCTTTCATGCGCCCCCTCAGTCCTAACCTCCCAGGAAGAGGGCCTTTGCTGTGTCTGCCGGGGGCACCTGCTGGGTGCCTTCCACCTTCCCCTGTGGAAGGTGGGAGTCAGGGAACCAGCAGGGTCCCCTGGGCTGGTGCAGCTTCCACACTGCCCTACACCCTGAGGAGGGCAGCTGCTGGCTTAACTGTCCTTCCTTCCCAAGTCCAAAGGCACCTTTGTAAGCCACTCCCTAATTATCTCTTGAAGGCAACATCACCAATCCTCACTCACAGGCTGAGTGAATGAGTGAGGGGCAGGGAGTGGCCGAACCTGGCGCCACTTCAGTGACTGTGGCCATGCTGGACCGTCAAGGCCCAGGGAGCCCAGGGCCCCTTGATTTTCCAGGCAAGAACTTGCAAAATTAGGACTTGACTATGACATCACCTGCCTGGTAGCACTGGCCACAGATTGGAGTGGGCCTAGCCAGATGTGCCTGCCAGCTGGGTAGGCCCACACATCCCCAAGGTGCATCTTTGCCCTGCCCTCCCCACTCCCTTGCCCTGCTCAGCCTTGGCCTCAGCTGCTGCCACACACTGCCCTGGAAGGCTGGCCTGGCTGAAAGCACTCATGTTGTGACCCTGCTCAGCAGGACGTTGGGAACAGGTGAAGTCCCTGCCTCTTGTCTCCTCCCTCCTACTATGGCTGGTCCCCAAACTGGCCCCAGACGTGATCCCCCCTGCCTCTGTCCAGGCTGTCCTCTTAGCCAGGGCTGTGCTGTCCACGCCACCTCCGTCACTGGCGGTTCCTATAAGGCCCAGCTCAATTGTCACTTCTCATTCACTCATTCTGGTTTCAAAACGTTGAAAAGCATTTCCATGTAGAAATGTGTATGTTCCATTAAAGATAATGAATAATGAATGAAATCACCTGCAACTGGAAAATCAGGACTTGGAACTCCTGATCAGCAGCTGTGCTGACTGTGTCTTTTCCCCTTTAGCAGAAAAAGAAAGAAGATAAGAGAGAAGTACAAAAACAGCAACACACGCACACACGCACGCACACACAGACGCACAGACATGCACACACGCACACACACAGACGCACACACGCAAACACACACGCGCACGCACACACGCACATGCATGCTCTGGAAATCCAAGGGTAAGTTTTACGGGGCCGCACTGGAGTGTCTACATCACGCCGCCAGGCCCCACCTCGGTGCACCATGTGGGACCCCCTTACCTATGCCAGTCACCCATGACCCAGAGTTGCAGTCCCCGCAGCAGATTCTGGTCTTCATCCTCCTCCAACCCTAGGCAGCAACTGACCCACTGATGTTCCACACCCTGCTGTCTGTGGCTTCTACAGATAAATAAAATCATTTCGTGGTAAAAAGGGCTTCAGCAAAACAAGCCAAATGTAGAATTTTGTGTACAGTTCATTACTGTTCACAAAGCACCCATGAACTATACTATTTTGGGGGTCATGTTGGAGGCAGCCTGGGTTCAGGAACGAGGGTCTATGGAACCTGGTTCCAATTTCAACCTGAGGCTGTGGGGCCTCCCTGACCTTCAGTTTTCTCGTCTATAAAATAAGTAGGTTGAACTAAAGGGGAGGTTTATTTTTCCTTGTTTTTGTTTTCATTTTTATAGTTCTAGTTTCTTCTCAATTAATTTCAGAAGTAATACATGAATTCTTGCTTATTGTAAAAAAAAAAATTTAAAGTACCAAAATATAGAGAATAACATGTCAAAGGCTACCTTCATCCCTACAAGACCCCTCTGCCCAGAGGTCCTGCTATTGCCAGATTCCTATGCGTTCACCCAGGCCTCCTCCTCTGCACGTCCACACACAGGTGCGCAGTGCACAGAGAGTTTGTTTAGTATTTTTCTGCTTGTTTAACTTTCCTAATCCCAGCGTCTACGGTCAACGGTGCTGATTCATTAGATACCTGGAATAAGATTTTTTTTTTTAGTTGAAAACTATGTCTTGGAGAGCTTTCTGTTTTGTTTTAACTATTTTATAGATACACAGTAATTTAATCAAATTTCTCTAATTCGAGTTCACAATCTGTTAGCCAAACCCTTTGAGCTTGATGTGTGCAGAATTCAGAATCCTTCTGGGACAGCTCCCATAAGCAGACAGGCTAATGTTTCTGCAGTGAAATGTATAAACACACCCCCTAAATGGGATAAATAACGTCTAGAAACAGTCTCACACATCTGGCTTGCCTCCAGCTGAGACTGCTACAGTTTAACATAAACTCTCAGCTCTTAGAGCTTTTGGGATTCTGAATAAGAGAAGGATGGGGCTGCTGTATGAAGCCTCAAAAACACTCAGACCTGTTGGGCAAGCTTGGCTGAGCCTGGGTCTCCCTCAGTGTCCTCCGTCTTTCGGCCGCTGCCGCCTGCCAGCGGTCTCCATTCCCCCTGCCCTTGAGCCTTGGTGATGAGGGCCCTTCCTCACAGTGGGACAGGTAGTGGTCTTTCCGAGGAGGCACCAAATCTCCTTGGAGACTCGAAGCTGCTCCATCCTTGCATATCCTGCAAGTTCCCTGGCCCCGCCCCACATCCCATCAACTCTGCTCATTGTCGCCTCTCCATGGGGACTTCTCCCATTTCCATTCCACCTTCTCCCTCCTGGGTTGGTGTTAGTGACCCCCAGCTCTAACCCTCACTTGGGCTCAGTTTTTACTACTTTGATCACACTGGATTTACCCAAAGCCCCTGCCAACTCCCAGTTACGCTTCCCAGCTCTGCCGTTCTTGCCACTCTCTCCAGGCAACCGGCTGCAGTGCAGGTCCCATGCTGGCATCTGGCTGTGGCGCAGGGACTGCAGGCCTGGGGGTGGGGAATGCATGAAAACCCTGAAGTGGGGGCGGACTGAGTGTCTGTGCATGCATGCACTTTCCCAGGGCTTTGTGGGGCCTGTTATCCCCTTGGAGAGCTGTCATTGTGGCTCTTTTTTTTTGGTCTGTAGGAGATGGGGTCTCACTATGTTGTCAAGGCCAGAGTGCAGTGGCTGTTCACACACAGACACAGTCCCACTACTGACCAGCACGGGATTTTAACCTGCTCTGTTTCTGACCTGGGCCGGGTCACCCCTTCTTCAGCAACCTGGTGGTCCTCTTCTCCTGGGAGGTAACCATATTGATGCCAAACTTAGTGTGCACGCTCAATCAGCATTGCACACTTCAGCCTGGAGCTCCTGGGCTCACTGATCCTCCTGCCTCAGCCTCCTGAGTGGCTGGGGCCACAGATGCACACCAGCATGCCTGGCACGTTTGGCTCTTGAGTAAAGCCCTTCCCTGGGTGACCCCTGCCTGCCTCTCCAGTGTCTTCGTCACCATGTGTCCTGGGCCGCAGCTCCTGCCACTCACACAGGATGGCTCACCAGCCCCTAAAGCGCCCTCCGCTGGCCTCCTCTACGCAGGAGTTCCCTCAGCCTGCCCTGCCCCTGCTGTCCTGCCCTCCCCGTGCTGGACTGTGACCATGACTTGCACACTTGTTCACACCACCTCCATGTCACTCCCATGGCTTCCCACACCCCCTGAAGATCAAAGGTCCTAGGGGTGGAATCTGCAGGAGGCCTGGCCCAGGGGAGGATGGGGCCGCCTTGGAGATGGGGTTGGGATGGGGAATTGGACCCAGGGAGTTAGGCTGGAGAATCCTAGGACAGGTGGCTAGTGGCAGAGGTTGGAGAAAAGGCAAAAGTCCCAGGATGACATTTCTGGCTGTGCGGTGACTTTTCGCGAGCCAGTTTGGGTAGACCCATGTTGGGACCGACTGCCAAATGCCTTGAGCTCGTTCTCCAGCAGCAGTGGGGTAACTCAGACCTCTGGAGATGAGGGCCAGAATTTCTCTTAAACACCAGGCAGTTCATTCCTTCCCTCGAAAAAGCAAGGAAGAACTCGCTTTCTGCACAGCCAGGAGGGAAAGACATGGCATGTTTGGGGGAGGCGGCTCTGTGTCTAACAGATGTGAAACATCAGCCCATTACAGGGGAAAATTTGCTGGAGTTATGTTAATAAAAGCTCTGCTGGCTGAATCCTGGTTCTTACCCGCCGTCCCCTGCTAACTCAGACGCTTCACTGCGCGTGCCCATGTAGTCCCATCAGTCTGCAGCCAGCTGCCTGTCAGACCCTATAAAACAGGCTGCAGGACATCATGTTTGTCCTTGAGACATCCTCTAGCCGGTGACCCCATTCGAGAGGCAATGAGTAGTCCAGTTACTGTAGTTCCTGGTGTGCCGAGGGGTGGGAGGGCTTTTATGCAGCGTATCAGCCTTTTCCCAGGAAGATGAAAGTGGCCAGGGTTCACTTTGGTGAAGTCATGGGAGGTGGCCTGCTGATGTTTCCCTTTCACTCCCGTCCAGCTAAGCCCTAATGTAACCTCCTGGGCACTTTTGTCCCCAGCAGTGCTTATCTCGGGGCAGTAAACAGGGCCTGACTTTCGCCTTGCACATGGTGGAGGGTCTCAGCTGCATCTAGGAGCTTGCACCCCTTACGCAAAGAAGCATCTGCTCTACCATCTCCTAGCTGTGTGGCCTTGGACGTGTTCCCTCATCTTTCTGAGCTCCAATTTCTCTTCTGTTAAATGGAAATGAGAGGCCTGACTTGCAGGATTGCTTGAGAACTGAAGGTGGTGTATCTAAAGCGTCTACCTCAGTGCCTGGTTCCTAAAGAGCAGCTGTGGTCATCTGCTGCCCTGTGTCTAGACCAGGGGCACCGATGCAGCACAGGGGACTGCCCAGCACCAGGCAGTGCTGGGCCTCACACCCAACTCCCTGGCTCAGCTGTGGCCCCTGGGGCAGGTCAGCCAACCTCTCTGAGCTGCCATGTCCCACCTGAGAAACGGGAATGATAATACCTACTTCTCAGAGACATGAAGACAGAGTTCCTTCTCACATGTTCACCAAGCACCGGCCAGGAGCAGGGATACCTAAATAACAAAACAGATGGAAATCTGCATCCAATGGTGTGCCCGTTTAGCGAGAGGACGGCCAAATCATGAATATGATAAGCGTGCCCTGTAGTACTTCAGAAGATGACAAGTGCTGTGGAAAAGAGAAAGCACAGATGAAGACTGATCATTGGGACGCGGTGTGTGCAGCGTGGGATATTAAGTAGAGTAGGGAGGTGGGGCCAGGGGTCCCCCTGGGAAGAAGACATCTGAGCTGCCACTTACAGCAGAAAAGGGAATGGGGGCTGGGTGTCGTGGCTCACACCTGTAATTCCAGCACTTTGGGAGGCTTGAGGTCAGGAGTTTGAGACCAGCCTGGCCAACATGGTGAAACCCCGTCTCTACTAAAAATACAAAAATTAGCCGGGTGTGGTGGTGGCTGCCTGTAATCCCAGCTACTCAGGAGACTGATGCAGGAGAATCGCTTGAACCTGGGAGGCGGAGGTTGCAGTGAGCCGAGATCACGTCACTGCCCTCCAGCCTAGGCGACAGAAGGAGGCTTCATCTCAAAAAAGAAAAAAGAAAGAAAAGGGAATGTGCCAAGTAGATTTCTCGTGGAGTTGGGGATCCAGCAGGGGGCCGCCTCAGTGAGCAAGCGTTTGCCTGGTGAGACTGAGGTCAGCAGGGCGGGAGAGAAGTAAGACGGGAAAGCAGGAGCGAGGCTGTCAGAGGGGCAGGGCAGGACCCTGCAGGGCCTTTTGGGCCTTTGTGAGATGAGAGCATTTGTGCGAGACAGGAAGTCATTGCAGGGCTCCGAGAGAAAGGCCAAGTTCTGATTTGGGTTCTTACAGGGTCAGCCTGGCTGCCATGCGGAAGGCAGGATGCAGGGCGAGGTGGTGCCTGGAGGCAGTCAGTAGGGTCTGGAGAATCCAGGGGAGAGATATCCATTTTATAACATTTTCATCTCCTGCAGAAGAAATCCCATCCCCCACCTCCACATCCTCTCCCCCGGCCCCTGGTAACCATGAATCTACTTTCTATCCATGTGGATTTGTTCACTTTGGACATTTCGTAGAAATGGAATCCTGCAGCATGTGGCCTTCTGTGGCTTCTGTCACTTCCCGTCATGTTTTCAAGTTCACCCACGTTGTAGCATGTAGCATGTTGCAGCTTTTTATGGTGGAGTAATATTCTGGTATGCAGATTGACCACATTTTCCTCATCCATTCATCAGTTGATGGGCATTTGGGTTGTTCCCACCTTTTGGCTGTTATATGTAATGCTTCTATGAACATTTGTGCACAAATTTTTTTCTGGATATGTGTTTTCATTTCTCTTCGGCTACTTGATTATGAGTTATTGGTTACTGGAGGTATTCACTTATTTGACTCCTGATTCCTTGAGGAGTGGAATTTCAGGGTTACAGGGTAACTCTATGCTTAACTGATCAAACTGCCAGACTGGCTTCCAAAGTGGCTGTACCATTTCACATTCCCACAAGCCATGTGTGAGGGTTCCAATCTCACCATGTTGCGCCAACACCTGTTATTATCTGACTTTGGATTCCAGCCTTCCTAGCAGGTGCGAAGCGGTTTTAACCAACAGGTTTTCAGCATTTGCTAAAGCTGGACCCTGACAACACCTTCATGTGCATTCACTCATCTAAATTCTTACAACAGCCCAGGTGAGGTAGGTGTTGTTCTCATTTTACAGGTGAGGAAACGGAAGCACAGAGAAGTCACAGGTGGCAGAGCTGGAATGCAAACCCAGGCAGCTTGATTCCCAAGCGCATGATTTTAACTGCATTCAAAAACCTTACGGAGGCGTGGGAGGCACAGCCATGAGCTGTTGTCCGCAGTGTATGTGACAGGGGCTGCAGCAGAGGTGAGCAGGCAGTCTGGCCACCGTGAGGAGTCAAGGAAGTGACTGTTGACCTGGGCCTGGAAGGGAGAGGAGGAGTTTGTGCAGCGGAGAGAGGTGGATGGAAGGGCACTTCAAAGGTGGAAGGGTTGCAGAGGGAAGGGTGTGCAGAGGCTGGGAGGAGCAAAGATTGGCTCAGGTTATCAAGGAGCATCAGCCATGCCCTTGCCACCTCCATTAACATGCTTACTACTCCGTGGTCCGTTCAGCAGATGTCCTTAGATCCACTGTCTCAGTCTCGGTAGAAACTAGTGTGTGCTGGGAATTATACCCTTGTGTGTCCTTGTGAGGAAAATTGGACTCAAAGGTGCATATGACCTATGAGAACACCTCCAAATGCAACAGACAGAGAAAACAGGGAAGTTGCAGGGCGCCGGCGCCGACCCCACTCATGCCCTGCCCTGCTCTCCTTGGGCGAGGCCCTGCCCAGGTGTGTTCAAAGTGAGCTCTGACTGAGTGCTCTGTCACACAACAACTTCGGCACCTACCCCTCCCAGGGGAGGCAGCCCCCCAGGACGAGGATGGGAGGAAACAGGGCGAGCAGTGTGTCAGGATTATGCCAGCGACTGGGTTTTGTGCAGATTCATCTCTTCAGATTGAAGTGTAGGTCAGGGCCGGGTGTGGTGCCTCATGCCCATAATCCCAGCACTTTGGGAGGCCACAGCGGGCCGATCACCTGAGGTCAGGAGTTGGAGCCAACCTGGCCAACATGGTGAAACCCCATCTCTACTAAAATTATAAAGATTAGCCAGGCATGGTGGCGGGCACCTGTAATCTCAGCTACTCAGGAGGCTGAGGCAGGAGAATCGCTTGAATCCAGAGGGCAGAGGTTGCAGTGAGCCGAGATTGTGTCACTGCACTCCAGCCTGGCAACAGAGGGAGAGTCTGACTCAAAAACAAAAATAAAAATAAAAAATAAAGTGTGGGGCAGGACACCTGGAGGGTGGCGACTTGGCTGGGCTGAGTGGGGCAGAGTCAGTTCTACGGAACCCAAACGCGGGCCCTGCCCCCGTCCTGCCTCCACTTCCACCCCTGGCAACCCTGTGTCATTACTGATGCTGTGCCCATTTTGTAGCTGAGAACACCAAGGCCAGGAGAGGTGCCAAACCCAGTGGGGGTCCGAGGGCACAAGGCCAGCTGGTGAATGGCACTGAAACCCACATCGGTTTGGGGATCTTGTTAAGACAGTACTTTTTGCCAAGGGTTTGATTTCTTACTCTGGCAGTACTCACAGCATTAGTTTCTCCTCAGAAATCTAAAGCTGTGCTCGGGAGGCTGAGGCAGGAGAATCGCTTGAACCCGGGAGGCAGAGGTTGCAGTGAACCAAGATTGGATACTGCACTCCAGCCTGGGTGACAGCAAGATTCTGTCTAAAAAACAAAAAAGAAGAGAAAAAAAAGAAATCTGAAGCTGGGGCCGGGTACGGTGGCTCTCGCCTATAATCCCAGCACTTCGGGAGGCTGAGACGGGCAGATCACTTAAGCTCAGGAGTTTGAGAACAGCTTGGGCAACATGGCAAAATCCTATCTCTACTAAAAATGCAAAAACAAATTAGCCAGGCATGGTGGCGGGTGCCTGTGGTCCCAGCTACACAGGAGTCTGACACGGGAGGATGACTTGAGGCTGGGAGATCGAGGCTGCAGTGAGCTCTGACCTCACCGCTACACTCCAGCCTGGACAATAGAGAGAGACACTGTCTGGAAAAAAGAAAAAAGAAATCAGAAGCTGGGCTCTCGCGTTCCACCTCACCCTCTCCCCTTACAGGGACCGCAGCACCCGCCCCCGGATTTAGCTCCTGTGGACGCTGCTCTGGTTCTCCAGCCCTGTTTTTCCCTTTGGCATCGTCTGTCCTGCCTTCTTCATTTCCTCTTGACTGTGTACTTCTCTTTAATAAGGCCAGGGCTAACGCCAACACCAGAGTCAGCAACTAAGCCCTTGGACTAAAAACTTTAATAAGAAACAGAAAACCTGGAGGAAACGGTGCTCCTGCCAAGTCTGTAAATTGTGCCAGTGCTCCCAGCCAAGCGGAGTCCACATCGGAGCCCGGCACCACTCTCCTGGGCAACGCTCTCTCGAAACACGTCCCAGCCCGCCCCACTGTCCCCCAGCCCCCTGTGCCAGCCCCATCTTCGGAGGGTCAGCCCCTGCTGCCCCCTCACCTTATTTCCTCCAGAGGAACCAGAAATCCGGAGTTGTGTGTGAAATCGCCTGATTTTCAACTCTGGGCCATGAGTTCCCGTGTTTTAAAAACACTCTGCAGACCAGACAAAACACATCTGTGGGTCATGGCTGTCATTGTGCAGCCTCTAATCTAAAAAGGATACTGGATTTCCTATTGTAGACTTGGTCAGGCTCAATTTTTCTTTTCTAAAATCCTTCTTAACTAACTTGTTCGATTTCAGCGCTGTAGTTGGAGTTCAAGCTGAGTCGGAAAGATTTCACTCTAGTTGACAACAGCTAGAAAATGAATGCTTAGAAACATTTCCACCCTCAGATTCATTTCATGGAACCCCCGGGGTGGTGGGATGGGGTGGGGGCTCAGCTGGGTGGCCAGGAGTAGATAACAGGATGGAAGGCGCTTCTATATTGGTGGGAAGCCCACCATCAGGAAGGGACCACAGACAAGGCTGCCCTGTCAGAGACGGAGAACTGTGCAAGCCGCAGGGCATGTGGGGTGGGGGAGCTGTGAGCCAGGGAGGGCGCTGCTAGGTCGGTTGGCCCAGGAGTTGATGACAGTGCCCCTGAGGGAGGCTTAGGCCTGTCACCATGTGTCCAGAGTTCAGGGCTGATTCCAAGGTCAGCTAGGTCAGCCAAGTGTGGGGGTGAGTCTGAGGCAGGACTGGCGGAGTCTCAGCTGGAGCCAAGCCCCTGAGACCATCTGACCCAGGACCTGCAGGTGGCCCCTCTTTCAGCCGTCTTCCCTGCTGTGGCATCCCTGCATATGAGGATTTGGGAGTAAACTGGGACCATAGTCCTGAGTGTCCACACAGCCTTTCACCACTCTTGGCCTGGGGTGCTGCCTGGAGACGCTAGTCAAACCCACATAGAATAAGGAAGTGGAGATACTTGGATGTATGTTTCAGTGTCTGACTCCTCATCAATTCTGCACAGAATACTTTTCCTTTGGCATTTCATATTTATTTATTTTTAACTGACAAACATTGTCTAAATGGTGTGCAGCATGATGTATGTCCACATGGCAGAGAGATACATCCATCTCATGAAAATTTATTACCTCACGGACTAGCATTTTTTTTTGTAATGAGAACACTTAAAATCTGTTCTTAACAATTTTAAAGAATACAAAACCTTGGTATTAACTCTAGTCATTATGTTGTACAATAGATCTTTGTGAGACAGGGTCTCACTCTGTTGCATAGACTGGAGTGCAATGTTGCAATCATGGCTCACTGCAACTTCAGCCTCCTGGGCTCAAGGGATCTTCCTGCCTCAGCGTCTCAAGTAGCTGGGACCGCAGGTGCACACCACCATACTGGGCTAATCTATCTATCTATCTATCTATCTATCTATCTATCTATCTACCTACCTACCTACCTATTTTAACTTTTTTCCTTTTAAGCAAGTTTAGGATTGACTAGATTGAATAATTCTATTATGCAATATTTTATTTTTAAAAAGAGATAGGGTCTCACTATGTTATGCAGGCGGATCTTCCAGGTTCAACCCATCTTCCTGCCTGGACCTTCCAAAGTGCTGGGATTACAAAGGTGAGCCACCTTGCCCTGTGGACAGTAGCTCTCTTGAATTTATTCCCCCTGTCTAATAAAACATTGTATTCTTTGGCCAATGTCCCCCAGCTCCCTGCCGCCAAGTTTCTAAAGCCTCTCTGCTTCCTTGAGCTCCATTTACTTTAGATTCCACATATCAGTGAGATCCTTAGGTGTTTGTCTTCCTGTGCCTGGCTTATTTCACTTAGCGTCGTGTCTTCCAGGTTCACACGTCTCAAATGACAGGATTTCCTTCTTTTATAAGGCTGAATAGTATTCCATTGCATATATACCACATCTCTTTATCCCTTTGACATTTTAAACACAAGGGTGAAGAAGCACGCCCGGGACCTGTGGGCCAGCGGCCTGGCTTCACGCTCTCCCCAGCATGCTCTTTTCAACACCTTTTGTGAGTCCTTTGATTCCATCCGGACAGCACATCTCCAGAAGGTTCATGCATAAGTGACATTGATTGTGGGATCCTACCATGGAGACACTTGGTATGAATGTGGTGCTGGCCTTCATTCTGGAACTGGCTGCACTTTTCCTAGGTGCTGGTTGGGTTCTATTCTGCTGGTACTGTGAGTGATTCCTCTGTCTGGGTTCCACACTGACGTAACTCAGTACTTTGGGCCACATCTAGAAGGGTGTGGAACCTCAGGTCTTGCCTTTTAAATCCTGGCCCCTGGCATGGTCATTTGGTTCAGCCCTTGGGTTTGTGCTTCCTTTTCATCCTACTCTGCTGAACCATATGAGTCTGTTCTGATGCTGCTGATAAACACATACCAGAGACTGGGCAATTTAAAAAAGAAAGAGAGGTTTAATGGACTTAGGGTTCCACATAGCTGGGGTGGCCTCACAATCATGGCAGAAGGCAAGGGGGAGCAAGTCACGTCTTATATGGCTGGCAGCAGGCAAAGAGAGAGATTGTGCAAGGAAACTCTCCCTTATAAAACCATCAGATCTCATGAGACTTATTCACTGTCACGAGAACAGCATGGGAAAGACCTGCCCCCTGATTCAATTACCTCCTACCGGGTCCCTCCCACAACACATGGGAATTCAAGATGAGATTTTGGTAGGGATACAGACAAACCATATCATGAACTAAATTTATTATTGTAATTTCTCTGCATGCTTTCTGGACAGAAGAAAAGACGAAGATGAAGCTTCTCTTTTGATCTGCCATGGGTGAGGGGGATGTTCTCTTCCAGTTCCCAGAAGGCCACTATCCTTAACCCAGGTCATGTCCTCTCAAGGTGTGAAGTTTCCTGGGAGCTGGAATTGGAGCTGGAGGAGTCTGAACAAGAACAGGAGGGTGGTATCGGGGGAACGTTTCATCTCTCCAGGGGTCTGTTTAAGGCCCCCAGACCTGTTCCTCTCCCCTGGACAGGACAAGATAACACACCCACCAAGCCAGCCTCCCCAAGACCTACCTGGCTGGGCTCATGTGACTGATGCTGTCCCTCCTGACTTGCACCAAATAGCTTCGGCTGCCTACCCTCACCCACCCTGGGGAGAAGGAGCCTGACAGATACAGCCTAAGGTCCTCACCTGTGGCTGAGTCGAGAAGATGAGCATGGGGGGAGCCTGCTAAACCCTAAAGGAGCACGCACTGATCAGCCATTCATTTCCTTTTCTCCCCCAACCCTGTCTCAGGCTGCCCTGGCTGGGCTTTGCTGCCATGAGGAGCATGGCTGCACTCGGGGTGCTGGGACTTGTGCATGTCTGCCCTGGAGCCAGCAGGAATCAGTCAGGAGGCGAAAGCAGGTTAGTGACCTGTCAGCCCAGGAACAATAAAAAGGGCTCGGTGTTCCACTTGGCTTAGAGCAGTACCAGCTGTACCAGGTCCTTCTGGAAGGAAGTCACTATGAAGCTTGCTGGCTGTGCCGCTCTGGATTGGAGGCTGACAACTTCTGGAGGCCTGACTTGGCCCCCCTACTCCCCTGCTCAAGTCGCTATGGTATGGGGAGGGAGGGGCGTATGAGTGGAGCTTAGAGGAGTTTTAGGTCAGTGGAACTACTCTGTGTGACACTGCAGCGAAGGCTACATGTCATTACATAGTTGTCCAAACCCACAGGATGTATGCCACCAAGATGAACCCTAATGTACACTATGGAATGTGGGTGATGATGACTCATCAATGTGGGTTCATCAGCCGACAGACATACTGTCTGGTGGGGGTGCTGATTATGGGGGAGGCTGTGCGTGTGTGGGCTGAGGGCATATGGGAACTCTCGGCACCTGCCACTCTATTTTGCTATAAACCTGAAACTGCTTTGAAACCACAAAGTCTATTTTAGAAGCACTATGGTAGCTCCTCCCTGCCCAGCCCATGGGATTCCTCCTCCTTAACCCATGTTCTCACCACGAGGACTTTATTTCCCATGTTGCCTTTCACACTTGGAAAGTTCTAGACAAAATGAGTTGATCTGGGCTGACTTGCTTCCCTATTTTGTCTTGAGCTCTTCCCACAGCTGTTCCTTGCCTGCCCTTTCAACACATCGAAATCCTCTCTCCCTTCAAGGCTCTGCTCAAACACAGCCTTTCTGATTAGTTCTTCCCATCCCTCCATGCACCCCTGCCCCATGCATTTCCACAGTGTGCACAGCGTCTCTCTTAGAGGAGCTCTCCTGGGTGCCTTCCAGGTCCTGCCACCCAGCCCATCCCCGAGCCCCTCCAGGACAGCAGCTGGTCTCATCCCACCCCACTCTCCGCAGTGCCCAGCCAAGGTCTGAAGGGTGGCAGCCGTGCCCCAGGAAGCCTGGACTCACGTGCACCTGTGCACCTATCTCCTGGTGCCCAAGGACAGTTTCTGAATCTGGGAGCAAGCAGTTCCCAGAAGTGGGAAGTAGATGTTTGGGTGGTATGCTAGAAAGAAAGGGAGCCACTATTGTACAATGGCAGCCTGCATCTGTTCAGCAGCAGAATCTCATGGGCCTTCTGCAGCCTGCTCATCCTTGACTTGACCCCCCCCCCCCAGCCTCCCTAACACGTCAGGGCTCCCAGCTCATACAGCGGGACCTAGTGTCCACCTAGGGGTCTCCTCTATTCAACACAGTGGTAAGGCCAGATGCTGCAGCCACAAAGGGAACCCCCAGTCTACTATTTGGGCTTGGAGCTCTGTATAAATGTGTAGGACACTGATTTCCCAGGGTGCTCTGCATCAGCAAAATGGGGATTGCTCCACCTTCCATGTTATTTTGCCAATACACTGGCTGGTGCCTCTCGCCGATCCGGAGGAGAAACGGGCACACAGAGAGGCGTGACCCACCCAAGGCCAAACGCCCCTCTCAGACACAGAGCTCCTGCCAGCTTAATGATAGGAAATACACTTAGCGCAGCAGCTCACATCTGGACATCATCAGAAGACTCAGAGCAAATACCATTGGTGGTTTCCAAGCAGATCAAGCTAGTGCTGATATGTATTCCAGAGACCCTCAGATAATAATTCGGCCATAGGGAAATGTCTGACATGACCACAACTGAATTTTGTCTGATAGCAAATGGGCTGTTCAGCAGTCTGACTAAAACCCAACCAGAGAAGAGTTTGAAACCCCTGCCATGTAAAATTCAGTTTCAACAAACTGAATTTGTTTGACCAGTGACCACCCATTCTAGGTCCATAGGAGATGCCTGGAATACAGAGGTGAAGAAAGCACAGCCCAGCTGGTATGGCCAGAAAGGCCAGCAAACCAGCCACTCATGCCAAGTGGGCCACATGGGACGGCAGAGGAGGGCAGGACCCCGTTCCCTGGGTGAAGGAGTCAGAAAAGCCTTTATGGAAGAAGTGACAGCTGTTGTGAGCCTCAGAGACAGATATGACTTAGACCAGTATAAGCACAGGCACAGAGCGGGAATATGCTTCTGGCGAGGTGCAGGAGCTCAGTGTGGCTGCACCACCGTGTCAGCGGCGTCATGTTGTTTTGGTTCTAGGGGGAGCTGGAGATTGGGTTGGGGATCAGATAGACACCACGACTTATTCTAGTCACAGTGATCAGTGATACATTTTCGCAGAGTGGATGATCTGAAAGCGCTCTGTTGGGGGCAGGGTGGAAATCAGGCTGGAGAGGTCAGATGGGAGGGCAGGTGCAGAAGACGCTGTGAGCAAAGATGTGCAAGAGAAGATGGCCCCAAACTGGAGCCAGCCCAGGAGGACGCAGGGAGGGGCAGATGGGATCTGGCAAGGCAGACTCCAGCAACCAGGTGGAGCCAGACCAACAGGGCACCTGGAGTGAAGCTAACCTGGTGCACCAGAGGATGGACGAGGCAACGCCTATTGTGGGGTGCAGAGGGAACCTCAGGCAAGGCAGGGCTGCCCCTCCCCACTGGACAGCCAAGCTGGGCTTAGAACAGCCCTTCAGCCAGCAAAGAGTTGCACAGAGACTCCTGGGCTCTGGGGAGGAGGAGGTGAATCAGACCCAGTCCTGCCCATGAGGACTTGCATCCTTGTAAGGGAGATGGAGCTTTAACAGATGCAGTGCCTGCTCCCATGGAGGCTGGGCCAGGTGCTGGGGACACACAGTGGCAGATGACCACCTGGCACTGGGAGCGGGGGGTCATCTGAACTGAGCTTGGATGAAGTGGGAACTCGAAGGCTGTGAGGAGTGACCCAGCTGGTTGGGCTGCAGTGGGACTTAAACTGAGTGTGTCTGCTTCCAAGCGCTTGACTATCACCCCTTCCTGCCGCACTCACTGACTCCAGATGTGCCCAGGCTCTGCCTTCGAGGAGCTCCCAAAGTGGCTGGGAGACCATCACAAGCCAGTGCCCAGTGCAGAGGTGGTGGGAGTGGGCCCCCTCCCAGGTCAGGGAAGACTCCTGGGTATGAGGAAGGTGACATCAGAACAGGGCTTGGAGAATGAGGCATGGCTTTCCAGGCAGAGAACGGGAAATGCAAGGGTCTGTTGAAAAGAGCAAGCACACACGGCTGCTGAGGAGAAGAGAGGGGCACTGCACACATGGCAGGTGCTGGTGGGCCATGGCATGGGGCTGGGGCATGTGGTAGAGACTGGGAAGCAGCCAGGTGGGCCCAGCCAGACCTGAGGACCCTTCGTGCCTGCCAAAGAGGCTTGTGCTTGATCTCATCAACGTCCAAAGAAAGAGGGGTTGGGTGGCGGGTACCCGTCAGACCTAAAACATGTGAGCATGGGGGAGGAAGGAGGCCAGTGGGAAGCTAAGCCTTGAGCTTCTTGAGGCCACATGCAGAGAGGACAGAGCGTGGGACATCCACAGAGGTCTCGGTGCCCTCTAAGGCCCCCCCCATAGCATGATTCAAAGCACAACCTCGCTCTCCCACACCATCTGCCTGAGTGGGGTTTCCTGTGAGCAGCTGGGGCTGCACCCCAGTTATTTATCTAATGTTATTGGATGGAGTCCCAGGAAAACAATTTTTCTTATTTGAAAAACAGACACACACACACGCGCGCGCGCACCCACACACACACACACACAGGGAGAGCAACATCGTAAAGCCCACCCCCAAAGAGAAATTACAAAGAGATCGTTATTGTCGCTACGGTTTACTCTTCACTGATTTATCTGCTTGTGCATCTGTTTATTGGCCTGACAGGATGGCCCCATTGCTTAATAAATTCAGGCTGTATTGGCGAGGGTTGTGAGTGAGCAGCTCAGAGTCCAGGCTTCCAAGCCAGTTCAGCCCCAGGCACTGGAAATGCCGGCTATGCATGCTGGAGGCTGGGGCCTCGGCAGGCCCGGTGCAGGGCACCCTGAAACCTGCAAGATGCTGGATTCCCCATAGGCGAGGGGGGCCCTATGCAGTTCCTCAGCAGAGTGGTGGGGGATGGGGGGGCCTTTTTGTAGATCCAGTTGCCTTAGGCCCACCCAAGATCTCGTGATTCAGAGCCTCTGGATTGGGAACGGGAAAAGCTGTCCAGGTGATTCTGCTAATCAGAGGTGCAACTGTTGGGCCCAGTGATTTCCCAGGTGCCTCCCCAGCCACCCTTCTGGAACCATAATTCCATGTCTCCTGATGTTAGAGATGGGAGAGACAGGATCAGATAGCATTAGGGAGACAGCCCATGAGGTATGATTATAGCCCCAGCTCTACCAGCTGAACAAGCTCCTGCATTTCAGGGGACCAAGGCTGAGTCCTCTCTGCACAGGTGGGCCCCACCTGTGGGCCTGCTCCATTCTCAGCTCACCCTCCTGGGGTCCTGCAGCTCCCATCCCAGATTCAAAACGTAGAAATGAGGAAAGCAGACATCAGGAGGAAGAAGGAAGAAGATGGGCTTCCTATAAGGGCTGGGGGCCAGGCAGTGCTGGCCACATGTGGAGCTCACTTCTCAGACTTACAAGGGACATGGGCTTAGGTGAGAAGGAGGGAAACAGAGCCAGGGAGGGGCCCAAAAACCAACAGGCAGAAATGTGCAGAAAAGCACACGCGGCTTTAAAAGTCTGTGTGGCACAGGGTCAAAGAAGAGCCCCACATGTGACCAGGGGCCTGAGACGGTAGCCAGACCAGGGGTGCCATGAGTCCTGGGTTGCCACTTCTTTTTTTTCTTTTTTTTTAATTTGAGAGAGTGTTTCACTCTTGTTGCCCAGGCTGGGGTGCAATGGCATGATCTCGGCTCACTGCAACCCCTGCCTCCTGGGTTCAAGTGATTCTCCTGCCTCGGTCTCCCAAGTAGCTGGGATTACAGGCATGTGCCACCACACCCAGATAATTTTGTATTTTTAGTAGAGACAGGGTTTCACCATGTTGGTCAGGCTGGTCTCGAGCTCTGGACCTCAGGTGATCCGCCCGCCTCGGCCTCCCAAAGGGCCGGGATTACATGTGTGAGCCACTTTGCCCGGCCTGGGTTGCCACTTCTACCTCAGGTGGAGGGGTCTGGTGGGGAACAATCAGGAGGACTGCAAAGCAAAGGGTATGTAGGGAGGTTCTAGGAGGGTCTCCCACAAAGCAGGTGCTGATCACATGTGACAAACCCCATTACGTGAACCTACATATCCACACCCAGATGGATTTTGCCAGAGTGTGGAAAGGACCTGCTAATGTGATCACAGAAATATGGCTGAGTCTTTGAGGAAGAACAGAGGGTGATGGATAAGACAGCAGAACCATGCCAGTTTCCAGAGGGATGGATTCTGGAAACTGGTGGGATGAGCCAGTGTCGGACCTGCAGCCACCACCCACAGCAGATGGGGAGGCAAAGTGGCCATAGGCTCTGTGGCCAAGTAATGGGGCGCTCCTATGGGACTGTGGGTCAAGGGAGTGTTTAATTCCAGTGCATTTGGACTTCGGATGGATGTTGACCAAAATGTCCTAATGTGTTTTCGTCTGAAAAGGAGGTATTTGGGGCCAGAGTCTGGCTGGGAGTGTAGCTGGTTGTTTAATAGTCGCACAAGTCTAATTAGAACTGTGGCTGTCCCATAGTAGGACTCAGTAGATAATGGAGTGAATGAATGAGTGAGTGAATCAGTGAGTGCACTGTGTCAGCCAGGAGGTGTTTTCTTCTTCTGGACTGTAGGTTCTACACTTAGGCCACCCTGTCAGTGTTTTCAACAATTTGGAGATGTATAACTTATGCAGTGATCAAATTAGCAGATAACAAGAGAATGATAGGTCCTATGGGAGAGGCCAGAGTTAACATGTGATGAAACCTTGATACACTGTAACTCTAGGTCACTAAGTCTTACTTACTGCCCTGCAGTTATGTTGTCTGGCTCCCCAAAAATGCTACTTACACCTGTTAGGGCACTGTTTGTTGCTTGTCACATAACACCTAACTTGAACTGACTTAAAGCCAAAAAAAAAAACACCCCGTTGTGTTGCTGTGGGCATGGGTGTGTCATAAATTTGGCTTCTGCAGGGTGGGTCTGGCTGCTGGTCTGTGCCATCAGGCTGCCTCTTCCAGTGCCTGGGCTGCCTTGCTCTGTGCCGGCGTAACCATCAGGAAGTGGCGTTTTCAAAGTTACAGCCTTACTCCTTTCTTGTAGCTGCAGGAAGAAAGCCTCTCTTTTCTTTTCTTTTTTATTTATTTTATTTTATTTTTTTCTTTTTCTTTTACACACAAAAAAAAAATCCTTGAAGATAAGCCTCTCTTTTCTAATAGTTCCAACAAAGTCCCATGGCGGAGACTCCTGGGTAACATGTCCAACTCGGAGCCAATCACTGCAGCCAGAAAATTGAGGGTATGCCCATGAGCCAGGCGAAAGTCACCTGCCAGCAGCTGGGTGGGTGGGAGAGGCTAAGGCTTACCAAATCCAGGTGGACTGAGAGTGGGAGGGGTGGCTCTCCAAAGGCAAATTACAGTGATGATGGCAAAAAAGAGAGAATGGCTGTTTGGCAGGCCACAGACACCCCTCGGTGAAGTGAGCAGTGGCTTAGCCTGGATTCGGTATCAGCCCAGAGGTTGGCGCCATGCCGTGAGCCCACTGAGATGCAGAGCTGTCCAGGGGTCAGTGGGACTCGCCCCCACCAACACTGGGGCTTGTGATCGAGCCGCGATTTGGACCCACAGCCACCTGGCTCCAAACTCAGCCTCCCTCCATTCGCTTGGGCTCTGGGTAGAAATGGGAACGGTGTCTAACAGCCCACAGGCAGGGGAGGAGCCGCTCTGCACACCGCCTCTCACCAGCTGAATATGTTTCCCACCTCCATGTCCCACCACACCTGCAGGGATATCCACTAAAAGTTAGACCTAGGAAGCCTCCTTGTTGCCTGTAACAATGACCCCATATCCACAGGAGGGGAGGAGGGAAGCTTTGTATAAACATCATGACTCCTTTATCTCCCACTCAGCATTTCCCAGGGAGTGTCCCTGGTTCCCTATGTGATTTCAGCTTGTGGTTTGCAGAGAGAGTTCCAGAGTGAGATGGTGGAAATTCCCTGGAGGGGAGGCAGGAACATCCGGATGTGGAGACTGCCCAGCTGCTGACTGCTCTTACTGGACCTTACTGTGCTCATCTGCAGCAGTAGACAGTGAGAGCTGATGCATGGCGAAGCACACATAGGGAAAGCACCTGTCATGAAGGTGACCGAGGTTCCCAAGGGGACAGAGGTCCAGCACGGAGTTGGCGATCCAAGGAGAGGAACTGGGAGCCATCAGGGGTGGAGATGTTGTGGGTGTGGGAATGCACCGTGCATGGGTGCTGGTGGAGGCTGTAGGAAAACGTGAGTCCTACAGGCAGGTGTATGATGGAGACAAGGCCAGGGGACCAGGGGTTGGGTTGAGGGTGGAGGTGGGGAGAAGGGCCCTGTTGGAGGTAGGTGGAGCCCATGGAGGAATGGTGAGGAGACATGAGGAGGGGGAGACTCTTAAGAGCATCAGTTTGCACCCTCCTCAGGCCACGTGTGCCCACATTCACATATACATCATTCCTCAGAGCAAGGGCTCAAAAGCATTAACCCAATATTCAAAGACAGTAACTCCACAGGAGAAAGGCCTTCAAATCTCTGCCCCTAGTGCATCCTTAACACTCCTTTAATACTTGTCAATTTCCCTTTTGACAAAGAGAACAGACTCTAGGCTGAGCTTTCAGGCAAGTGTTATTTGCTGGAAAGAGCCTCATTGTTGTGTGTAGCTTTCATCGCATATGTTTTTAACAGCAACCATCTTATGGCATGAACAATTGATTTTCCTTTTGGAAGTAATTTGGGTTTCATTTTCAGATATATTTTATTTAAGTAAAAAAGGTTAATTTAAAGAAAAAAGTTTTTAAAAACACAGTACAAGTGGCACATGAATGACTAGAGACCCAGAAAGGACCCTGACAGCAGCTCCAGGCAGCCTTTGCTTGGATGTAGCAAGGATGTGACCAGAGTATGTCCCTGTGACGTGTTCAGTCCAGCCCTGTTTGCTGAGTCCGAAGCCGACTGTCAAAAATGTCTTGCGTTGTTCTCCAGCATCATGTTGGCCTGATAAAGACCACAGAACTGCTCTTGTTTAAGCCCTAGGTGCATGGCATTTCTCTCCCATCACACTGACTCTGTGGCCAGCCCAGGGACATGGAGCTCTTTGGGTCCCCTGGTTCCCTGAAGGATGTCACAGCAGAAGCATAGTGGCAGCCGGTACACTTGATCCGTGTGGGTCAAGGACAACACCTCCTGACCACTCCATGGCTGGGCATGGCATGCAAGTTTCTAATGTTTCTCATTTGAAATGTATTATGATTCTGTGACCCAAATTGGGGGGATATAATTCTCGTTTTTACGGTGGGGACACCAAGTCTCAGAGAGGTGTTTGCCAACAGTCCTGCGGCCAGCAGTCTAGTGAGGGATTTGAACACAGATCTACATTTGGCCATTTCTCCTGCTCTTTGCCAGGCAGGCCCCTAGGCAGGACTCCAGCCCTCCATCCCCTCCCACGTGAGGCCCAGCCTGGCCCCCCAGGAGCGTGCGGTCCACTCTGCAGCTTCTCCCTGGACATGTGCGTCATCTTTGCAGGGCTGCTGCTACTTTAAATTGACCTGTCTCCCCTGGGAAAAGATTTTGCAATCTAACAAAGAAACATACTTTCCTGGAAAAAAACTTTGCAGTTTCTATTCTTATCCTACCTTCCGCAAAATTCAGTGACTAGGTTTTCCCAACTGAGAAATCCCTACGCTTGGTCTGACAAAGAATTTGGGGCCACTTCTGAGCAGGAGAGGCTGTCTCTGGGAGATGGGATTTGCATGTTGGCAGGCTGGCATCCCGGGACATTTGGGAAGTTTACGGGACCACAGGAGAGAATTGTGGGGTTGGAGCTGTCCCCAAAGACCTACGATGGGAGTGGCTGCACATCTCACTGGAGCCTCTGGCCTCAGGAAAATGTCTTTGGCTTCCATAAGCTCACCCTTGACCCCACCCCTGCTCCAGGGACACCCTCTGTAGCCCCTCTCTTTCTCCACTTGGCTCCTCTGCCCCCTCTCCCTTCACCCTTGAGGAAGATGCTTGGTTTCTGGGAGCCGTCCCAGTCCTGCTCCATCTTCTCCCTAGAAATAGGCTGATTTCCAAGTTTCTCTCTGTCCTCCTTTCCCTTCAGAGAAGTTGCCTGGGCCCCCTCCCAGCTTGGGCTTTGCACACAGATCTGAGCTCAGCAACTTTACTGCGTGAACGTTTGCTGGACAAACAGAGCCAGCATGCGGCAAGAGAGAAATGCAGACCGGGTGTTCATACTCCACACCTCGATCAGGAATCTTTTTATCAAACCAAACAAGGAAAATGAACACTTAGGAGCAGCCTACACTCTAACAGGAGCCATGCCAGTCACTTCACCATTTTTTTTTTTTTTTTGAGACGGAGTTTTGCTCTTGTCACCCAGGCTGGAGTGCAGTGGTGCCATCTCTGCTCACCACAACCTCCACTTCTCGGATTCAAGCAATTCTCCTGCCTCAGCCTCCCAAGTAGCCGGGATTACAGGTGCTCGCCACCACGTCCAGTTAATTTTTTTTTTTTTTTTCGTAGAGACGGGATTTCACCACATTGGCCAGGCTGGTCTCAAACTCCTGACCTCCTGCCTTGGCCTGAGGCGTGAGGCACTGTCCGGCGGCTTTCACTATCTTATTTCATCTTGACAACAACCCAGAAGTGGGGTGTTGTGCAAACCAAGGATGAAGGAGGTTAAATGACTTGCCCAGGGTTACAGGAATATTTACTGCAGTGCCGGAGTCAGAGCCAAGGCGGAGTCAGAGCCAAGCCTGACCCCAACCCCCTTCCACCCTGTAGAGCTGCCATCCTGCAACCGCTGTGCTTTCTGTCCCTATAGATCACCCTTTCCTCTCCCAAACCAAATCGGAAGCCTTTTATTAGAAAGTTGGATGTGACATCTGGCCTGGAACAAAAATTTAACTGCAGTCGTACGAAGGTGATGGAATATGGATCCTTTTCTCCCTTTATTTTTAAATTTTTTTCACAGGAACTTGTATAAAGAAACAGGCATACTTTTAATATATAGGTGCATATTTTATGGGTGGGGCTTATATACACATTAAATCACACATAGGTATATCATGTTTATACACACACACGCACATACACACATTAAATCTGACCAGACATTAAGCAAAATAACAACTGAAAATTTCAGCTGATGGGTAAATTCCTTTATATTTGGGGCAAACATGCGAAATCAAGGGCGATACCCATCAGCCTGGAATCAAAGGCTGGCCTCTGGAGGCCGCCTGCCCCTAGGTAGCATTCAGACCAGATTCCAAAATATGTTTTCTTTAAAGAATTCACTAGTTTCCCCCAGCAGGCAATTAAAACCTCAAAGGCCCACAATTCCCCAGTGTGCTGTTCCCAGCAAGACCCCACATGCCCAACCTCATTTCATTGTGAGTTCTCTGAGATGAGGCTGTGTGGCCCCAGCCCTGCAGCCAAGCTGACCCCCTCACCCTGGGGGGCAGAGGCTCATTCTGCCAGCTCCGAGCTGAGAGCTTCTGTATAAAGCACAGAAGAGGGTGGGGACAGACCAGAAGCCTATGAGAAGGAAGGAGGTCACCATCTGAGGGGATGCACTACCCGGCACTTCAGAGAGCAGGTCACTGGGCAGGCGCCCTCAAGGTCACTTCCTGCCAGGAATCCCCGGGTCACCAAGGAGGGAAACCGTGCTTAATGCAATTAGATACTGAAAGAGCAGAGGGAAACAGGAAAACAGAAGGAAAGGGAATTACATCTTTAGCTGCATTCACTGTTCCATTCTTCTGCAGACTTTAGACAATACTTGTATTTGATTTAAAGCACTTTTGTGAAAAACCCAGCCTAACTTTTGTTGAGCATTCACTAGTGTCGGGCTGTGTGTGAGACTTTTTTTATGCAGTGTCTCTAATTAACAGGAGAGGTGGGCACAAGTGTGCTGGGCTGGAGAGGCTCAGCGTACAGATCCCAGAGGGCTGCGCTGGGACCAGCACCGGGGTTCCTGAGGCTCGGAGCCCTGGCATCTCCTCTTGCTTCGTAGCCAATCCCTGTGCTGGGTGGCAGGAGGAGGGTGTGTAACTCCTGCCCAGGCATCACTCTGCTGGGTTTGACACCTGCCCACCTTCTCAGGTAGCCAAGCCAGCTCTGCTCCGGTAGCAATGGCTACTTTAATATGGGGACTGAGGAGGCGCTGACCTTCTTTGCTTTCTTTTCCTTTTTTTTCTGTGTCTCCCCTTCTCTCCCTTAACCCTTTGCACCCTGCCTTCCACTTTCTGGGAAGAAGGAATGCATAGGTGAGGCAGAAAGTCTCCTCCCACCCCTGCCTCCAGGGTTCAGGCCCCTCTCCCGAGGTAGTCAGTCAATCTGGTGTCTTCTGGATCTCCCCAGAGATACCACAAATAAATGACCCCTCTTTTAAACAAGGTATGAAATACTTTACACACTGTTCTTGCCTTTTTTTTTTTAAATAACAGATTTATTGATATACAATTCACAGACCATAGAATCCACCTGTTTAAAATGCATGTGGGAAGTAGAAAAGTTCCTCTTTAAAGTTTCCTTTCTTAAGAAATAAATTCGCTAAGAACTCTTTGTTAAGCCCTATCCTATGTAGCTGTTAGACGTGCCATGCTTACAGGCACATAGTAGATTCTATGTCCTTGTACTTTAACCAAGATATCTGTGCTGGATGTGCTCACAGGCATGTGCCAGCTCACAGCCTATGCCCCTTTTTAAGTTATTAGCCAATTGAGTTTTAGTTTAAATTGTGAGGTCTGGCTCCAGCCAACAGAGGTCAGACACAGCAGTCAGGACAACCCTAAATGCGTAAGGGATCAATATGTCTGCTTTTCCTTTGTTCATTTTGATCTGGTGGCAAGATGACTAGTGTACCCTTCCTGCAGTCCAGGAAGTAAAAATTACTTTGCTAAAAAGATCCTTTGTCTCAGTGCCAATTTTTCTTTGCGGCACTAAGCAGCTGCTTCCAGCAATGCACAACTGAGTGGTTTTCAGTATATCCAGAATTGTGCAGCCATCATCACAATCAATTTTAGACCATGATCGTCCCCTTAAAAGAAATCTCGTACATATTTGCTGTCTTTCTCCTCCCCGCCGCAGCCCCAGGCGGCCACTCCTCTGCTTCCTGTCTCTGCCTTTGCTTATGCCAGACACATATGAGTGGGGCCCTCAGCCTGGGGTCTTCTGTGCCTGCTTCTGTCACTGAGCCCCATTTCCAGCTTCATCCAGGCTGCAGCATGCTTGGCACCTTGCATTTTATACTTCAAGACACCTTGGAAATCGTCCCATGTCGGGGAATATAAATCTGCCTCATTCTTTTTATTTTACTCCATTAATTTTAATAGGTAAGGTATTTGATCACTCAGCATTCAAATGGTATAGTAACTGCGCAAGTTGGTGATCGTGTTCGCTAGCTCAGTGCCGTCAATCATTTCACGATACGTAGTCAGCCTTCTGAACCTGCAGCTCTGCATCCATGGATTCAGCCATTGGATTTTAAAATTCAGAAATACAGATTTTAAAATTCAGAAAAAAAAAATAAACACGCCTGTAATCCCAGCACTTTGGGAGGCCAAGGCGGGCAGATCATGAGGTCAGGAGATCGAGACCATCCTGGCTAACACGGTGAAATCCCATCTTTACTAAAAATACAAAAAATTAGCTGGACGTGATGGCATGCACCTGTAGTACCAGCCACTAGGGTGGCTGAGGCAGGAGAATCACTTGAACCTGGGAGGCGGAGATCATGCCACTGCACTCCAGCCTGGTCAACAGAGCAAAACTCCACCTCAAAAAAAAAAAAAAAAAACAAACACAATAAAAATATATAGATTTTTTAAATGCAGAATAATAACTGTTTACATAGCATCTACATCATATTAGGCATTATAGGTAATCTAGAGATGATTTAAACCATATGGGAGGATGTGTATTGGTTATATGCAAATACTACACAGTTTACCAGGAATTCAAGGCTGTAATGAACTGTGATCACACCACTGCACTCCAGCCTGGGCCACAAAGAGAGACCCTCAAAGAAAATAAGATAAATAAAATGAATAAATAAGCATTTTGTATCAAGGACTTGAGCATTCACAGATTTGGGTGTCTGCTGGGGAGTCCTGGAACCAATCCCCCGTGGATACCAAGAGACAACCCTATACAGATATGGAAACATTAAGTCATACACTGTAAACAGATACAGTTTTCCAGCCTGGGTAACATAGTGTATTCGTTTGTTCTCACATTACTATAAAGAACTACCAGAGACTGGGTAATTTAGAAAGAAAAGAGGTTTATTTTTATTTTTCTGAATTTTTAACTTTTTTGGAGACAGAGTTTTACTCTGTCGCCTAGGCAGCAGTGCAATGGCATGATCTCAGCTCACTGCAACCTCCACCTCCTGGGTTCAAGCAATTCTCCTGCCTCAGCCTCCTGAGTAGCTGAAACCACAGGCTTACGCTGCCACGCCTGCCTAATTTTTTGTATTTTAGTAGGGATGGGGTTTCACTCTGTTGCCCAGGTTGGTCTCGAACTCCTGAGCTCAGGCAATCTGCCTGTCTCGGCCTCCCAAAGTGCTACGATTACAGGCATGAGCCACCACACCCTGCCTAAAGAAAAGAGGTGTAATTGGCTCACCTTTTCACGGGTCTGTACAGGAAGCATAATGGCTTCTGTTTCTGGGGAGGCCTCAGGAACTTACAATCATGGTGGAAGGTGAAGGGGAAGCAGGCACATCTTCATATGGCAGGAGACAGAGAGTGAAGGTGGAAGTGCTACATGCTTTTAAATAGCCAGATCTTGTGAGAAGTCACCCACTATCACGAGAACAGCACCCACGGGATGGTGTTAAACCTTAGATCCCACTCCCATGATCCAGTCACCTCCCACCAAGCCCCACCTCCAACACTGAGGATTACAATTGAACATGAGCTTTGGGTGGGGACATAGACCCAAACCATATAACACAAGACCCTATCTCTACAAAAAGTAAAACAATTAGCAGGGTATGGTGGCATGTGCCTGTAGTCCCAGCTACTTTCAAGGCTGAGGCAGAAGGATCACTTGAGGCCAGGAGTTATGGCCAGGAGGCTGCAGTGAGCTATGATCACCACTGCATTCCAGCCTGGGCAACATAGGAAGACCCTATCCCAGTCAATCAATCAAGCAATACAATTTTTATTTGTCAATTATACTTCAATAAAAATGGAAAAGAATTCTAAAACTGAAAAAAGAAATATTCAAATGATATAAAACAGTATCCAGTGGGGAAAGTCCCACCCACCCCTGTCCTTCAACAACCAAGCTGCCTGGCCTGGGTGTAACCAGAGTTGCCAATCACCCCTGCATCCTGGCCACGGTATTTTAGGCTCACACAAGCAAACACATATGTAAATACAGTCTTTTCTCCCTTTTTTTTTTTTTAATTGAGCGGTAGCACAACACACACAGAGTTTTGTCTCTTATTTCTACATCATGGACTGTCTGAGATGTTTTGTCTCCCGGATGGAAGGTTCTTTTTTTTTTTTTTTTTTTTTTTTTGATGGGGTCATTAAATGACATTTGGGTGAGTGAATGGGAGGGTTAAATTCCTAGATGTAGACCTGCTGGGTCCCTGTGTCTGTAATGAGATAGCGCTGAATCCCATCCACGGAGAGACGGCGCCCACATCCTGGCCTCCTCCATGCACCTGAGGATATGCTTTCCAGGGCCCTGCTAAGCCTGTGACTATTTCATTGCAAGTGGGTACTATTTCATGTTACTACTTTATCCTAAGAAATGAGAGGCTGCATCCCAGGAGAGAGGTCATTTGCAATTCTCTATGACTAAAAGTCAGTTGGGTTTGTTTTTATTCATGTTTCAGAAAAACTTATATTTCCTTTTCGGCAAATGGCCCAGTCCTATCCTTGGGTCACTCTTCCGTTGGCTATGCACATCTTCCTCACTGGTTTGTAGGAATGCTTTAAGGAAGTTTTCATATGGGTTGGAAATATTTTCTCATACTTTTAACTACCTTGGGGGGTTTTGTTTTGTGTTTGCATCATGAAAGAAATTTCAATGTATTCACATTTTTCAGTCTTTTATGGCCTCTGAAGTTTGTGTCATATATAAAGGGGCTTTCTCAAATCAGACATAAAAGAATTTTGTAGCTCCTTTTACTACTTTTATAGCTTCATTTTGCTCTGTTCTTTCTAAAGGCTGTATACGGTTTCATTTCATGAGTATGTCATAATTCACTGACCTCCCATTATTGGGCATTGGAGTTGTTTCCTGTCTTTTTCTATTAAATGTGATGCTGCAGTGATTTTCTTATACATCATACTTTCATGCATATGTGGAAGTGTATCTGGGGATGAATTCCTCAAAGTGGAGTTGCTAGATCAAAGAGTATGTGCATTTTAGATTGGGAAGTGTATATTGCCAGTTACCTTCTGAAGACAGTCTCATATATTTCCCATTTTCAGTGGTATGTGAGAGTAGCTTGCCAGCTCTCTTTTTCTCAAGTGGGAAACATCCTCCTTTATTTTTTTCCCAAAACATTCAGTGTGAGGAGGATGGACAAGCAGACGTGCTGGGCCTAGTTCTACACAAGTGCAAGGGATGGAGACTCCTCTCTCAGCAGTCCCGGGAAACAATTACATTTATCTCATCTTGAGGAGCAGGCAGACCACTACACTCAGAGGGGCATTCTTAGAAGGAGAATGAATCTTCCAGAGTTTTTAGCCTACGTTGTCTATTAGCCCACAAGAAATGGATGACCTTTGTCTCTTAGTTGGGTGCAGCATTCCTCTCTGAAGGGAAGATAAAGAGATTTGTCTTTGCTATGTGTTAAAAAGAGATCAAGAGGAGCTGCGCTTCCATATTTTATCTATTAATTCAAATGCCTCTTTACAGTGAACTGTGCTCCTTATAAGAATTGATCACAAGGTCAGGAGATCAAGACCATCCTGGCCAACATGGTGAAACCCTGTCTCTACTAAGGATACAAAAATTAGCTGGGTGAGGTGGCAGGAGCTGTAATCCCAGCTACTTGGGTGGCTGAGGCAGGATAATCACTTGAACCCAGGAGAGGGAGGTTGCAGTGAGCTGAGATCATGCCCCTGCACTCCAGCCTGGTGACAGAGCGAGACTCCATCTCAAAAAAAAAAAAAAAAAAAAAAGAATTGTAAGAACAATTGCTCTAAATACCTGCTGAGGTCATGGGGGTTCATCTCATCTCTTCCCTCCTCCCCCATTTTCATTCTTCAGCAGAGGTTCTCACCGCCTTGGCTGAACTCTATTTTAGTTTGTTAAATTTCTTTAATAGCATTTCCATCTTGCGAATTTCAAAGGTGGTCATTTTATCTGTCTTTTCTTTTAAGAGAGAAAAGATCCAGAGCACTCAGGTGTTTTGACAACTGTGCCATAGCTCTACAAACTTGATCTAATCACAGAACTGCCTGCAGCTTCTTGAAGTCTTGTGCCCTCTTGGTGAGACCAGGACGGCGAGGAAGGGGCCCCCCTTACAGGTCCGCCAGAGAACTGGGTAGAGAAGCCTGGGTGAAGGTGTCTAACCTGTGCCTTTGTCCACTAGGGCTACCATAACAAAATCCCACAGACTGAGAGGTTTCAACAACAGAAAGTTATTTTCTCAAAGTTCTGGAGGCCGGATGTCCAAGACCAAGGTGTTGTTAGGGTTGATTTCTGGCGAGGCCTCTCTTCCCAGCTTGTAGGCAGCTGCTGTGTTCTCACCTTGCAGAGACGAGGAGCTCTGGCCACCCCTCTTCTTATAAGAGCAGCAGTCCTTTAGGGTTAGGGCCTCACCTTATGACCTCATTTCACTTTAATTTAATTGCCTCCCTAATGGCCTTGTCTCCAAATATAGTCACAATGGGGACTAGGAGCTTCCACATATAAACTTAGGGGACACAATTAGTCCAAACAACCTGAAACACAGAATGCATCCCAGAGGCTGTACACCAAGAAATCAGCGCTATCCCCAGCAGGATCAAATCTGAGATCCCAAGATGACCCCAAATCTTGCCCCAGCCTGAGCTGCCACCTCGTGTCTCCCCCACACTCCCGACGCTGTTTTCTGTCTCATCCTGGCTGTTTCCATCAAGCTCCCAGTTCCCCGGGCAGAGGCCGCTGAGACAGGTCCCCGGCAAGGCTCGCTGAGTGACCAGTCACGCTGTGCACACATGTTATTGCTCATCCAAAGGTTTGCTTCTACAAGGGGAGAAAATGTATTTCCTGCTCCCTGCCCTAAGCTGCCAGGGAACTGTGAGCATGGGAGGCTGAGCCTGCTCTCCCTCACTCCTCCTCTTGCTCTCTTTCTCCCCAACTAGATCTTTCTCTAGAGCCAGAAACCCCCCTGCCCACCTCAAGAGCCAGCCACAGCTGTACCTCATCCATCTGTTAGGACCCTCACACTGAGAGGCCCGCCTCCATGTGTCTGTTGCTGGGTGTGCACGCTGTGCCACGCCACAGGGACAGTCAGTGGAGCTGCGAAGCATGGCTTTCCTGCTCAAGTGGCCCTGGGCTTTGGCCTTCTCAGGGTTGGCAGAATCTCCTAGCACCCCCAGGAGACCACCCCCGCTGGCCCTGTCCTTGATGTCGGGCAGGAAGTGGTCCCTCCTGGATGGGAAGATTCCAGCCTGGGACATGATTGTGGGATAGATAGCTGCTGTCAGACCATTCTGCCCCTCGGTTTGTTAAAAGTGAGGATCAGCACAGCTGGCCCCGGGTCAGAGAGAGAGACTTTCATGCTGCAGGGAAAGGCCGTTGGACAAGAAGCGGCCCAGCTTCAGTCAAGGCCAGAGGAGTGGGGTGGGCTGGCCACACACAGAGCCTAACAGGCTGATATGGCAGCAGGGCTGCTTAGGGTCTTGACAGCCTTGTTGCATTAACAGATGCCCCCCAGCAAAATTAATCACTCCTTCTTCAATGCTGTATTGCAGCATATCAACACTTCCTCTGTGGCTCTTGGAACCCTGCATTATAATTATCTGGTGAGGAATCCCAGGTGAAGCCATGAGCTACCTGTGCCAGATTTCTCCCGAGCCCTCCCTCCCCATATCACTAAGTCCTGGCATCGTGCTGGGCCTACCCCCCTGTTTGTTCATCCAGCCTTGCTTCCTGATTGCCCTGCCCCAGACACCATGCTGGGTGCTGGAGTACCATGCCAGCCACTCCCCAACTTCATGCAGCCGCACAGCCAGCTTGCTCTGTGCCAGGCACTATGGTGGGTGCTAGGACCCTAAGAGAGCTGTCAGAGGATAAGCTATTGATATCCAAGTGCCAAGGATGGAGATGGAGAAATAGACGCATGCTTCAGAGCCAAGTAGGGCTGGGAGCAAGAAGGAGCAGAGGGGCAGGACCAGGAGGGCGTCCTGGAGGAGGTAGCATGGGTGCTCAGTCTGAGGACTGAGTAGAAGCTGACTGTGTGGGAAAGTGCTCAGTGTAATTGTAGGCAGGGGAACAGCGTGGCACAGGCTTGGTGTCCATGGACACAGCCACCTTGCGTTATAACCTGATTGTAGGGTGCCTGGAGAGGAGGCACAGAGAGCCTGAGGACCTTGAGGGCCAGGAGACATGGTAGGAGCCGAGACCCTGGGTGAACATGCACTGGCCTCACAGGGGGTGGGAACTTTTCCCAAGTCCTACCCACCCTCTCCAGGCCTGGGAGGGAAAGAAGACCCCAGAGAGGTGCCAGAGGTCCCCCTCCAATCATGGGCCACTGCAGGGGGCAGCCTCCTCTAGATCACACCCACTAGTGGAGCTGAAGCTATGCAGACCTCCCCCGCCCCCACCCTGGCAAGGAGGAGCCTTCGGCCCAGGTTGGGGTTGGGGAAGCCAGGCAGGACTTGGTCTGTCAGTCATTCATGCAGTCAACCATCAGGTATAGGGCTTGGTCTGTCATTCATTCACACAATCAACAATCAGGTGTAGGGCTTGGTCTGTCATTTCACGCAATCAACAATCGGTGTAGGGCTTGGTTCGTCATTCATTCATGCAAACAACAATCTGGTGTTGAGTCCATCTTCTTGGGGCTCCCATACTACCACAGGGAGAGAGAAGATTTAAAAAAAAAAATTTGAAAGCCTCTCATTACATTGGATGGTGATAGTGCCATAGAAAGATGAAGCAGAGGAGGAGACAGGGGAGGCCAGGCATGGGGCGTGAGGGGTAGCCCCACCTAGTGGAGGCCTGGTAGGGACCAGCCACTTTTTTCTGCTGCCAAATCTATTGTGACTTTAATAAAGTGAGAAAGGAAGCCAGTCGCAGCGTCACCTGGGTTATCAACACCTGTGTGATTATCCTGGGCACCCGCCACAGTGAGCCTCTGCCTCCTGCTGGTCCTCATTGGGGGGGGGGGGGGAGATGTGACCCCTCCCCGGCCTCTGTCACATCTTTCAGCTCCTGTTCACCCCTCCCAGCTGCCTGTGCCCCTGTTATTTCTCTGGTCCCAACTCATTGTTGGTTTTTACCTTGGGGAAAAAAAAAAAAAGAATCTAAGCATGGAAACCTCTTAATACAAACCAGATGAGGGGCTGATAAAAATGTTTTTCCCGCATCAATCACCCGAGTCCTTGCTGTGCTGAGAATTTGGTAAGCCCTCGTCGGCTCTACCAAGAATCTCTTCTAGACTGCCTGGCAAGACGCAGGAAAACAATGCTGCCTTCTGTGTGTTTAGCAGAACACCTTTTCACAGGCATTCACCCCACTCCTGCTTGGGTCCAGGTTGGGTCTGGGGGTCGGCCTGTGCTGCTGGTGCCAGTGGGGGGGTGGTGGCGATGCTGACCCTCTGCAGTGGGGTGAGCTGCAGCCCTTTGCATCCCCCTCCCTGCCGGGGAGTTGGCCTGGGCTCTGTGCAGAGCGTAGCTGGGCGTTAGATGGAAGGGCTGAGGAAGGGCTGGATTCGGACCAGGTGGAGTGCAGGACCCAGTGGAAGTCCCTCCCTAAATCAGACTTAGGAAGATGGGAGCCATTGGGCACCCATGGGGGCCTGGCCCTGGGAAGGGGCCCAGCAGACCCCTTTCCCCTCCTGAGGCAGAATGCTCTACAGCCAGGCAGGGAGCTCAGCCCAGAAGCCAGGTAGTCAATGGCATGAGGCACTTTGTAAGCTGGGAAGCTGCTGTGATGGTGTACCTGCTGGCCCAGCCAGGTTTGGAGTCCTGAGGCCACACACCCAGCCCTGACTGCCATGAGGCAGCCATGAACACAGAAAAGGGCCAGGATGCAGTGTGACAGGGCTGCAGTGGAGGTGGGGGACACAGGGCGGGGCCTTGACCCCGCCAGGGGCAGTTTAGGGTGCCAATCTGCCTAAGATGTCCCCTCCTCAGTAAGAAAAATAGGCATTAGCAATGGGGGCAAAGAAGGGTTCTTTTCAGCAAAGTAAGAAGAAAGCAGGTGATAAGAGCTGAGAGTCACGCCAGGTGCATGGGAACACAGAGGTCCCTGCGGAAGGCGGAGCTGCTGGGAAGAGCTTGCCCAGGCCCTGGCCTGCAGGTGAGGGGGCCAAGGCAAGGCCACTGGGGAGGACAGCATCCCTGCAGCTGGAAAGGGGTTGGATGGAAATGGGTGGGGGTAAGGTCACAGGGCAGCAGCAAGCCCACAGAGACCCCTGAGGGGTACTGCTGGGGCTGGGAGGCCTGAATTCAGGACGGGGGAGGATGATCAAAGTTCCGGACCACTCCTCTAAGCTTCTAGAACTATGCTGGCCTATATGGCAGTCACTAGTCCATGTGGCTATTTAAAGTTGTTTTTTATTTTTTTTAATTGAGATTATAACAACATAAAATTCACCATTCAAAGTGTACGACTCATTGGTATTTAGTATAGTCACAGACTGTGCAGCCATTACCACTGTCTGATTCCAGAAAGTTTCCATCAACCCAAAGAGAAGCCCATGCCCCTCCCCTAGCCCCAGCCCCTGGCAACCCCGCATCTACTTTCTGTCTCTGGATTTGCCTGTTCGGGACATTTCCTGTGAGTGGAACTATACACTGCGTGGCTTTTTTCACCTAGCACATGTTCAAGGTTCATTTGTGGCTATTTTAATTTAAAAAGTTAAATGGAATATAAAATCCATTTATATCCAGTCCTTCGGTCACACTGGTCACATTTCAGGTGCTCCACAGCCACCTGGGCTTTTAGTTTCCATGAGGATTGCTCAGCGGACGTTTCCATCCATGCAGAAAGGTCTCGGGCCGGCACGGCTCCTGGCACCTCAGTGCATGGTGAGGACGGGCAGGGGGAGGAGGCGGCCTCGAGCAGGGCCACCAGACCCTGCTGGGCCTCACCCTGCTCACCAGATGGCCATGGACTCATGGTCCCCTTTTCAGATCACGGGAGGATATAAGGAAACCCACCAATGATTTTTGCTATTTCACAACCTCAGGAAAATCTTTGCCTTGTTGAGGGATCAGCCTCCCTGGCCAGCCCAACACTGGGCCGCTTGGATTTCCGCTGGAGCTTTATCAGCCCAGTGTGAGGCTGGTGTCTATCTGCAGCCTTCAGAGGCTCTGAGGGGCCGCTGCGTATGACTCTGATTAATCATGATGGAAAAACAAGTTAGCTGTTGCTACATAAACACAGCTTGGGACACATGATTTTTTCAGGGGGAAGGAAAAAAATGAAAAGGGCTTTTGTGTGATTTCAGCATCTATAGGCAATCATTATTAGCATTCTTGTTGATAGCCTTCAAGAGTCAGATTTTTGGGAAGTAAGTTAGGGGACACATATAGAAACATTCATATATGTATATTAAAATACATGTACATATGTGCGTTTAACTTTAAAAGATCAATTCATGGCTGGGCTTGGTGGCTCATGCCTGTAATCCCAGCACTTTGGGAGGCCGAGGCAGGTGGATCACCTGAGGTCAGGAGTTTGAGACCAGCCTGGCCAACATGGTGAAAGCCCATCTCTACTACAAATACAAAAAAAAAAAAAAAATTAAGTGGATGTGGTGGCAGGCACCTGTAATCCCAGCTACTAGGGAGGCTGAGGCAGGAGAATTGCTCGAACCCGGGAGGCGGATGTTGCAGTGAGCCAAGATGGCACCATTGCACTCCAGCCTGGGCAAAAGAACAAAGCTCCATCTCAAAAAAATAAAAAAAGTAAAAAATAAATAAATAGATCAATTTAAACCCACAGCTTTTCTTTCATTCCTGACAATTTACAACAATCTTTATAAAGAGAAATTTGGGAACTCTCTGGAGGCACTGGGCATACAGTCAGCCCTCTGTATCAATAGGTTCTCTATCTCTGGGTTCCAATCAACTGTCAGTCAAACATAATAGGAAAAAATGGGTAGTTGTATCTGTATTAAACACTTACAGACCTTTTTTTCTTGCTGTTATCCCTAAACAACTGTGTAAAATGCAGTGTAACAATGGTTTACATAGCATTTGCATTGATTAGGTATCATAATCTAGAGGTAATTTGAAGCATATGGGAGGATGTGTGTCGGTTATATGCAAATATGACATCATCTTCTATAAGGTACTTGAGCATCCATGGATTTTGGTATCTTTTGAGGGTGCTGGAACCAATTCCCCACAGATGCCAAGGGATGACCATACTTACATTACTACATAATAAAACCAGTTTCTACATGTTCACTTCTTTTCTAAAAGTTCAAGTGATGTGCACAATGTAAAACTAGCAATAGACAGCTGACTTGGACTTTTGGAGAAGAGAGAAATTTGGGTCAAGAATGCTTTTTTAAAAAACATTTTAGGCTGAGCGTGGTGGCTCACGTTTGTAATCCCAGCTCTTTGAGAGGCCAAGGTGGGTGGGTCACGAGGTCAGGAAATCAAGACCATCCTGGCCAATGTATTGAAACCCTGTCTCTACTAAAAATACAAAAATTAGCTGGGTGTGGTGGCATGAGCCTGTAGTCCCAGCTACTCAGGAGGCTCAGGCAGGAGAACTGCTTGAACCCAGAAGTCGGAGGTTGCAGTGAGCCAAGATTGTGCCACTGCACTGCAGCGTGGGCAACAGAGCAAGACTCTATCTCAAAATAAAATATGTGTGTGTGTGTGTATGTGTATGTGTGTGTGTGTGTGTGTGTGTGTATAAAATGGAAAAATTCAGATGTTTGCACAAGCAGAATAGTGTAATGAACTCCCATGCATGGACCCCACATCCAGCTTCAAGAAATTCCAGCTGTATCTCATCCAGACCCCCTTCCCCTTCATTTCTCTGATTTATGACTTAATTGTCTTTCTTCTAAAAAGCCTATAGCTGGATTTTGGGTTCTATCCAATCAACAGTCTGCCTTTTTACTGACAAGCTCATGGCTTCAGCTTGTCCCCTGCATTTTCTAGGCTTCTTCGTTAATCCTTTTTATAAATAAAACTGTTATCCATCTGAGCATCAGTCACAGGACTGCTCCCTCGTGTCCGCGGCTCTCCCCTCCACTCAGTTCCCATCCTGTCAGCCTCTTTCTCTTCTGGATCTTAGCTAATTGATGGGGGTGGAGGTGGGGAACAGTCTTTGCTTTGGAATCTGACCACCCTTTGATCCACTTGTGTCTTGAACCATGTGCTGGTCCTGCGTGTTTCCTTCCCACATGGTCTTTATGTGGCTGACTTCTAGGGCCTTCTGTGTTTGAGAATGTGTTGGTCATGGCCTCACACTTGGATGACAGCTGACTGGATGTAAAATTCAGGGTGCAAAGTTCAGTATTTAAAACTTCAGTGCTCACTTCAGTACTCAAAACTGTGCCTTCTCCCCTGTGGCCTTACAGTCGGCTTGGCTGTCGGAAAGTGTGGTTCTGTTCGAGTCTTGCTCCTTCGTTGTGTTCTCTGCTCTCTGGGGACTTTTAGGCATCTCTGTATCTCTGATAGTCCTCAGTTGCACTTGAATGTGTTGCAATATGGATTTTTTCTTCTATTTGGAATTCTATGGGCCTTTTCAGTCTGGGATCCTTCATCTTTCTTTAATTCTAGAAATCAATCTGTATTATTTCCCTCCATCATTATCCTTTCCTCCCGTAGGTGTTTTGTCAGTCTGTGTACTAAATTGTGATAAGGCTGATTTCTTATTTAATAAAAATAACAGGAAAACAGGAAACCTGTTTCCTATGAACAGGGTTGAGAATCCTTGGCATATCACAAGCCATCTCCCTTTTGTTAAATAAATTAATTGTTCCTGAAAGCCTGCCCTGTCTGAGCTTTATGTATGGATCTTCTCTTCCCCACTCCTCTGAGCCCAGCATGGTAGGTCCTGCTTTGCAGATCAGGGTTTTCCGGCATAGGGTGGACAAGGCCTGTCCAAGGTCACACAGCTAGACTTGGGGCAATGATGGGGTTTGCACTTCGGTCCTCCTGACTCCACTGTCAAAGCTCTTTATTTTTATTTATTGAGACAGAGTCTTGCTCTGTCACCCAGGCTGGAGTGCAGTGATGCGGTCTTGGTTCACTGCAGTCTCTGCCTCCCGGGTTCAAGCGATTGTCGTGCCTCAGCCTCCTGAATAGCTGGGATTACAGGCACGTGCCACCAAGCCCAGCTAATTTTTTTTTTTTTGTATTTTTAGTAGAGATGGGGTTTTGCTGCATTGGCCACGCTGGTCGCGAACTCTTGACCTCAAGTGATCCACTTAACTCAGCCTCCCAAAGCACTGGGATTGCAGGCGTGAGTCACCACAGCTGGCCTTAAGACTCTTTAATTGTCAGGGGACTCCTGAGGGGGAAGTGCTTCGATTCCTTTGCTGAACCACTTCTGCAGAGGGCTGCTGAGCATGGCTGCAGTTCCGACATGGCCCATGATGGAGGAATGTTTGCACTTAGGACAATGTCTCCCACCTGACCCTCCAGCAGGTCTAGGATGGAGACTGCCCTCTGGCCGGTGACAGCTGGTTACAGCTCACTATGTGGAATCGATAGCACCAAGATGGTGACCTGGCATCCTTCTTCTCAGGCCACAACACCCCTCCTGCATTTATCATCCTGAGTCTGTTTGCTCCATGTCTTCACCCACCTGGTCTTCACTCATACAAAGGTAGCCTCAGGCTGGCAGGGGCAGTCTGGGCAGTGTCTCGAAGGCTCCCTTGATACCTGCCAGTGTCCTGGACAGAGGCACAGGCTGCTGCTCTGGGTTGAGTGATGCCCCATTTCCCACATCCCACCGGCCGGAGCATCTGAGGCTCTGCTGGGTTTGGCAGTTTCACTTCATCCAGAGTAAGATGCAAATGCAATCAGACCCGAAGTTTAATGGGATGTGGCACTTCCTATGCCTATTCTATGCCAGGTGCAGCTAGTTATGCAGGGCGTACTTGTAACTGCACCCGTGGTGAATGGGGCATGTCACATGTGTCACACTTTCTGTCCCGTGCATGGACGTGAGACCCCTGAACAGCCCCAGGGACACCACAAAGCAGGCGTTGTTAACAAATATTGACAGGGCACCTACTGTGTGGTCGGCTCAGAGCTGGGCACTGAGGAGATGGTAACACAACAAACAGCAATTCCCCCACCCCATGGAGCTTACGCTGTGGTTGGAGGAAACAGGCCGTACATGAGGGTTTAACAGGTCCAAAGGTTGGCATGTTATGAAAAAAGGTAGGCAGGTGAGGGAAGTCTCGAGTGCCAGGTGCGGGTGAAGGTGGCAGTTTTCTAAGAGAAGGTGGCAGGTGAGCAAAGGCGTGATGGAACTGAGGGGCTCGCCAGGTGGCGGTCTGGAGGAAGACAGTCTCCAGATGAACAGGAACAGCCAGGGGACGGGTCCTGAGGTGGGTGGGGTGCCAGCTGCTTCAGGAGCAGCAGAGGCTACTGTGGCTGAAATTGGGGTGAGGGAGAGGGATGAGAGACGACGTCAGAGACAAAGACGAGGTCAGGGATGAGGTCAGGGACAAGAGGCCCAGGTCCACCAGCAGACCGGGGCAGCCTGTGGGCAGGCAGGCCACACCTGAGACGCTGTGCTGGCTCCCCAGCCTCTTCCAGCCTCACCCATCCAGAGCCCAGATCAAAGCCCAACGCAGAGCCATTCGTGGAAAACATCTGTCTCTCCACACTTGTCATGTTTACTTAGAGATTTTGAAGACAACACCTTCACTGAGGTACCCCTTTGCTCACATCAGAAGAGCCGGGCTAGGCAGGCCCTTCCTTCTGTGCTCTAGGGTGCCCAATTGGAGCAGGAGTCCAGGAGACAGAACACCGAAGTGCATTCTGCACAGAGGTCTCAACTCAGGGAGGCTGAAGGAAGTGTTGACCACCCTGTCTTGGGTTCCCCAGCCAAGGTTCTTATTCTCCTTGGAAAGACCTGACAGAGGTCAGGCTTGGTGGTAGGCACCTGTGGTCCCAGCTAGTCGGGAAGCTGAGGTGGGAGGATCACTTGAGCCCAGAACTTCAAAGCTGAAGTGAGCTCATCGCACCCCTGCAATCCAGCCTGGGTGACAGAGACTCTGTCTCAATAAATTTTTTTAAAAAAAGACCCAGTGGGGCAGGCACTGGACAGGGAGTGGGGGATGCAGCTGGGCCCTGCTCCACCGTCAGGAGCCATGTCCCCAAAGGTCAGCCCAATTGTCTTACCTCAAGGGACTCAGTTTCCCCATATTCAGAATGGAGGAAATAGAGCTGGTGGGTATGGTTGGGGTGAGATCTAAGCCAGGTGATCTCTGCCTGGCAGGACAGCCACCCCTGCGGAGTCTGACCTTGAACCCAGACTCCCACCTCAGTGCCCTGAGCCCGTGAACATCAGCCTTGCTGCCTGGCCTCACACTTCACTCTTGCAAAGAGAACAACAGCATGGCTTTCTGGATGGAAAGTGGGAGTAATCACTTTAGAAAAACCAGGCCTTGCCCCTGCCCACCTCCATTCCGGTGACCAGACTCCTCACTGCCCCTGGGAGGGCTGAGGACTGGAAGCCCCAGTTTGCCATCAGCCAAACAAATGCAGAGCCTTGGTGGGTATTCCCTGTATCCCCCGGGACCATCAGCTTCTCCTGAGAGAACTTGAGGCCACTCCCTACCTCTGCATCAGCCCCTGGATTTCCACAAGATCCCCAGATGATTTGCATGCACGAGGGATTTGAGAAGCTCTGACCAAAAGGAGCAGCCCTCACTGTGGGCTTCAGATCCTTCGAGACCGGATTGTAGCTGGAGTCATGTGGAGCTGGGCTCTTCAGCCTCTGGGGCAAAAGAAGAAGTGAATGTTAATTGCCAAAAAGACCAGCCTTTATTTCCCTCTGTACCACTCCCACCCTGGAGACACCAGCAAAGCTGTTCTGACACATGCTCCTTGGAAGATTGCTTTTCTTATGTGAGCACATTTTTTGGTGAGGCTTTGCTGGTCAGAGAGGTGTCCTTGTTCTCAGCCAGGCGCATCCCTGTGTCAAGCTCCCTGCCTAGGAACTTTCATAGGTGCCTTCCTCATGAGAACTCTGTGAGGAGGGAGTATGATGCCCATCTCATGGGCATGTGAGATGCCCAAGGTCAAACAGCTTAGAGATAGGCAACACCAGAATTTATCTCCCTAACCCACTCATTCATTCATCATTGACCCCCTCATCCATCTACTCATATATTCAGCCCCAACAGCCACCCCCCACCACCCATCCCACCACCTAATCATAAGCCATTATTGCAGAATCACATTTTAGGTGGGATTTTTATTCTTGCATAAGGCATACATTTTACATGTTCCAGATCACTCCTGAAAATCCCTCAGGCTACCCGTAAAACACAGGAACACTTCATCTGTCAGCCCAACAGAGTCAGTGTTTGCTCCAGTGCTGGGGAAAAGCAGCTAGAGCTGACATTCAGGAGTATTTGAGTTCAAGAAAGTCCTCATCACCAAACTCCAGAACCTACCTGGGGGCTCCCACGCCACACAAGGCCATGGGAACTGAGGCCTGTTGAGGGGCCGGTGGATTCATGTTCCCCAGCTCACATTTACTCCAGTGCATAAAGGAACATCCTCAGCGCTTTCATCATTTTTCTCTTATTTTCCCCCACACATGCCGGCTGGCTGTGGGTCAGTGAGACTGAATCTCCACTGCACAGCCAATAATGGGCTCACTCTCACATCCCACACCATCCCCTCATGGCCTCAGCTGCATGCTTGTCAGTGCAGGATCTCAGGCTGTAATAACAAAGAGTACAATGCCTTGAACAAGGGAGGTGATTTTCCTGCTCTGCTCTGAGGCTTGAGGATCTCAGTTCAGGAGTCTTAGTGCAGAGAGACAGAGTATTGGATAGGGCAGGTCCAGAGAAAGTTTTCAGGATGGCAGAGGCTTGAGAAACACACACCCTATAGAGATAATTCTGGAAACTGTGGTCGTGGCTTTGCCTGTCCACCTCTTAGGAGCTTTTGTGCAGGGTGGCTGGGTTTGTTCTGTATGACCCCAAAGCCCCAGACTAGTGCTGAGTGGACCTCAGGCAATGGGTTTTATTTCAGTGGAGGAAGAGCTTTCTAATAGGCAGAGCTATCCAAAGACAGCATGAATCTGTCTTTGAGACTTTGAGGTAGTGAGCTCCCAGTCAGGGGAAGTATTCAAGTGAAGGACACATGAGCATTCCTCTGGAGGCAGGGAAGGAATTCCTGCCTAAAGCAGGAGCTGTGAATTCATGACCCATAGGCTCATGCAGCCCTGAGCTTCTGTTTCCAAGCCCTAAGACGTGTTGTTGGTAGAGACAAGGCTCAGCCCCCATCTCTGGCCTTTGTTCAGCTCTCTGTCATAGTCTCATCAGGTGTAAACGTAACTGAGACAGATTCCTGTTAAGCCAGATGGGGAAAGTGGCAGAGGATTCTTCTTATGTGGGCACTTGGTCCCCTCTCTTCTGACGCCCTGGATCTGCATGTCCTCAGCTGGTCTCTGTTCCCCGGGAGCCCCCTAACCAAATCATCTGGAGCTTAAATACATGGTTCCCACCAAACAAGCCAACTTCTCTACCTGGTGTTGGCCAGTGACCCAGGAGCAACCCCAGTTCTTGGGGAAGCAACCTGCTGCACTGCTGTCATTAAGGGGCTTCCAGGATGACGGCACCAGTGCCCCAGCTTGCACCTGAGCCACAGCACCATGCTCTTTGTGGGAAGTTAGTCCTTGCTGTGAGTCCTATGGGCTGTGGGAGAGGGGTTAGTGCCTGCTGCCCCTGGGGCATTGTTCTATGGGCTTGATCAGCCTTTGCTATCTCACTGTGCCCTCTGGACTTGCTGAGATCAGGCTCTGAGACTGACACCGTCCCTCTCTGGCCAACCTGGTTCTGGGTCTGTCTGTGCCATCTGTGCTCTCTGCTTGGGTCCCTGGCAGGGCTCAAGGGACTTTCAGAAGCACCTGACTCTGATACCAAAAAGTCATGGCTAACAGCATGGACCCTGGAGTTAGACTGCCTGGGTCAGTTCGCCTGCCCATACTCTCAAGATGTGTGGTCCCGAGTATAACATCTCAGTTTCTCAGCTTTCTCTAACATGGGGATAACAGTGGCTGCCACTTCATAGAGCTGTCGGGAGCCTGGGTGAAGTGATACATGCAAAACACAGTGCCTGGCATGAGGTAACTGCTCCGTAAATGTCAGGGGTTATAATTCAACAATATTAATAAAAATATATAACCAAATAGGTTGTATAATATAATCATAAAATATAATAATGATTAAAATTATTATCATCATTATTTTGACTCCTCCATGACCCCCATGAGCTTGTTTCCATCACCAGATGCTAATGGTGGACAGCGAGTGATGCTTTTGTGCCAAGAAGATAGGGGGTTTTGCGGAGCAGCCTGTCTCTAGGCACAGAGGAAGCTTGCAATCCTGGATGGCAGGGAAAACAACGGCTCCTGAGTGTCCCTCACCTCCTACCCCCTCTACGGCGCCTCTCCTAGTCCGGCAGAGCCCACCCACCCCCAGAATGGGAAGTCTGGCTCTGGAAGGATGTGACCCCCAGCCCCGCACTCCACCGCCTCTCTCTGCCTTTCCACCCACTCTAGATGTGTGGAGAGCCTGGCAGTCAGCCCAGTTTCTGGAAGGGTCTCTTGTGTTTGCCTTCACTCCAATGTTAAAGCTAGGGAGGGGTGACGTCTGGACTGTGCCATTAGAACCTGCCTCCAGAGCGGAAAGGTGGGTGACATCTGTTGGTGTACAAAACGCGCCAACTCCCACGGTAACCCTGACTCCTTCCCAGGGTCTGACCGGGAATCACCGGGACAGGAATACGCATGCTCCCCTCGCCCTCGCGTACGGGTCTCTGCGCTCCAGCGCATGCGCACAGGCTGCGGGGCGGATGGCTCCACACACAGACCCCTCTCAGTGAGCGAGGCCGACCCGGTGCAATGTGTCGAGGCCCACCAGTGCTGCTTCCACGCTGCAAATTCCCTGATGTCCTCTGCAGGCTTCCGTCCCGTGGGAAATCGAATTCTGCTAAGGGGCAGGGACAGACTGGAGAGATCTGCGTGATTCGTTTTCTGCCGCTCTGAGCAACTTGCTGGCTCTGCGGGAGAAGTAGATTTACTCAATCCAAGTGCAAACCACGTCTTGGTAAAACAGAGGCCTTGGAAAAACAGAGATCTTGGAAAACCAGCTGCACGAAAGCTGCACTTGTTTCAGCTTTGCCTTTCTTTTTTCTCTTTTCTTAATACCCTCTTAGGAGAGCGAGTTTTCCCTCTTTTTAATTTTTGTTTTTAAAAGCACCATTAAATCCAAGATGAAACAGATTGCTCTGCCAAAAGGAAGATGAACTATTAGCTGGATTCTTTTTTTTTAACTATTGAAGTGAAATTCATATCACGTGAAATTAACCAGTTTAGTGGAACATTTCAGTGGGGTTGAGTACATTCACGATGTTGCACGACCATCACCTATATCTAGTTCTAAGACATTTAAGCCCCAAAAGGGTACCCCTACCCACTAAGCAGTGGCTCTCCTCATCCCCTGCAGGGCAACCACCAGTATATGCTGTCTCTCATTTACCTATTCTGCACCTTTCGTATAAATGGAATTGCACAATCTGAGGCTTTCTGTGCCTGGCTTCTTTCACTTAGCACAATGCTTTCAGGGTTTATCCATGTTGTAGCATGTATCTGTATTTCCTTTTTATGGCTGAATAATATTTCACTGTATGGATATATCATGTTTTGTTTGATCATTTATCAGGTGATGGCCATATGGGTTGTTTGTACCTCGTGGCTTTTGTGAATAATGCTGCTAGGAACATTCATGTACAAGTACTTGTTTGAACACTTGTTTTCAATTATTTGGGTGGGGTATATACCTAGCAGTGGAATTGCTGGGCCACTGTAATACCAATTACATATGGTAACTCTATGTTTAGCTTTCTGAGAAACATCTGGATTCTTTTTTTTTTTTTTTTTTTTTTTGAGATGAGTTTCGCTCTCTCGTCCAGGCTGGAGTGCAGTGGTGCGATCTCAGCTCACTGCAACCTCCTCTTCCCGGCTTGGAGCAATTCTCCTGCCTCAGCTTCCCAAGTGGCTGGGATTACAGATGTGAGCCACCACACCTGGCTAATTTTTCTATTTTTAGTAGACAGGGTTTCTCCGTGTTGGCCAGGCTGGTCTTGAACTCCTGACCTCAGATGATCCACCTGTCTTGGCTTCCCAGAGTGCTGGGATTACAGGCATGAGCTACCATGCCTGGCCAACATCTGGATTCTTTTAGATGTCATTGAACACCTAGTGTATGTGCCAGGTCCTGACTTCACCCTTACCCTTCTCAGAGCCCCCAAACTCTAGGATTCCCTTGGGTACTTGCCTTATTCCACTCATGCCACAGAGGGTTTCTGCATTCCTATTAGCCTGCCACTTAGATAAGGCAAAACGAACCTCAGAAGCAGACACCACACACAGCCACCTAAAAGCTGGCAACAGCTATTTGCGTACCCCGAATCCTTTGGAATTCCTTGCAAAGACATGGTAGATCAACTGTAGCTCAAATATAGTGAGCAAACTGGCATTTTGTAAGCACTTTGCGAAGGATCACAGTGTCCAAATGGTAGTTCCTAGACCTAGGAGCTTACTGCAGATCTTCCTCCTTGATTTGTTCATCTATGCTGAAAGCAGGCAAGGTGGAAACTCCTTTTTGATCTCTCCTCTCTATAGGGAGATACTGAAACTGTGGTCTCTATATGGCTGGAAGGACTGGCGTATTCTAGCACAAGATACACATGGACCAGGCCACCTGCCCTGGCTCAGTTTCAAGGAGGAATATCTGGTACATGCCCAGGCGCTGCATAGTCAACTCGTGAAGTAAGCGGAAGTCATGTGATCTAAGCAGCTGGCATCTTTTTGTCTTCCTTGTTCCTTCTCCCTGTGCAGGGGGATCGCTCTTCCTATGGGATTTTCATCAAATCGATGAAAATTCAATTATGCCTCTTGAAATTTCTGGTTGCCATGAGGTTACAGAAAGCCCTTCCATCACTTTAAATCACAGAACACACTTGGGATTTGTAAATTATGTTATCTACTCCAAAATCATTATGAACACATCATTTTCCTTCAAAGATCTGAGTGGCTATAGGGTTTATAATGTAGCCTTCCTGTGAAATCTTTCATTTTAATTAGGAAACATTGCTTCTGAACACCCCCCTGGGTTGGCGCACCAAAGCATGCCTGTGGTTTCCACTTATGAAGGAAGCGCTTCATGCCTTGAACAGAATGTCAGAACATGCTCAGCCCCATCCAAGTCTGGGGTGTCTGGGAGGCACAGGCTATGCGGTCAGCTGCCTGGATCTGAGTCTCAGCTCATTACCTACTAAGTGTGTGACACTAAGAAGGCCACCTCTTTGGGCCCTGTCATCTTATCTGTAAAATTACTAATAATATTCCCACCTCCTAAGACTTGGCAGAAACTTGTGAGACAACATATATGAAAATCCCTAGACTACACCAGACATTTGGTTTGTGTCATCTAATGGGGCTTCATGTTGCTGTCTTTAAGTGCAGATGGCAGGTAGATGACAAGACCCACATAGGTGATTTTCTTGGGAAGTATCTCTCCCTTGAGATTTCCCATGTATAAGAGAACACACAACTTGGGGAAATCAAACCTTGGGTGCCGCTAGGTAACGCTCCCAGCAGGAAGCCCTCACATATGCAAGCCGTAATCACTGAGTTCTGGTCCTCTTTGAAATGCTAATGTGGACTTGTTCCCATGAGCTCATTTCAGCTGGGGAGCCAGAGGCACGGAGAGGTTGGCCAGTGTCTCCTGGCAGCTCCCTTCCGGCCCCACAAACGGAAATCATTTCTTTTGACAAAAGGGCAGGATTGGCTTTGGGAGTGTGGGCTTGATTCGGGCACATGCCTTGGATATGTCATGAGACAGATCTCAGAATTGTTGTGGGTCTTCTTGCTGATGTGGACACACCCAGCACTGTGCCAGGCACATAGTGGGAGCTTAATAAATGTGAGGTAATGCTGCTTAGCGTCTGGGGAACTGAAATGCATCAGAGCCGCACTCCAAGTCTGCAGTGGAGGGCAAGGATGGGAGTCAAGTCTGCAATGGAGAGCAGAGAAGACCTGGGGCAACTTAGCCCACAGCCTGAGGGCCCAGACACCCCCAGGGCATGGGGTGGTGGACAAGGAACATGGCTGCAACCTCCCAGCTACTCCCCTAAGGAGAAAGGGAAAACCTCGTCCTGAAGATGCTCAGGCATTTCCAAGATCTGGAAGGGTGACTGACCAGGGGCTCTCTCACTGGACAATGAGTCCAGCTGCCCATGGCTACCCTCGCAGCCCCAGTCCAGGTTTGGGGAGCCCATATGACTGAGACAGGAAGAAACAGGGTAAGTCTGCCTTCCCCATGCTGTTCCCTAAACTCACCCCCACACCCTGTTCTACCAGGATGGGTGCTCTCGAGACCCCGGGAGCCACCCACTTCCTCTGGGGGCCAGCTCACGGCCCAGGCTTGTTCTGCAGATGGACTTCCTCCCAGCCCTGGGTTTGGGGCATAGAGGCCCTGATGATCACTACCCAGGGTGAGGAGCGCCAGGATGGAAGGTATGCAGGGGATGCATTTCACAAAGTGTTTGATCACTGGGACCAGGCTACACAGGCATGTTGCCAGGCAGAGGAATGAGGACATGAAAGGGTGCGGCTGGGCGGGGAGGCAGCCTGGATAAGGGACAAAGATAAAAGCTGTCAGTCCCTGCATGCAGGGATGGCAAGGGAGGACGCTGGATTCATGCCAGGGGCCCTGAGCGCCATCACGGAGAGCTGGAACTTAACCCTGCAGGCCGTGATCACAACGGCAGCCACAGGCCAGACCCAGACATGAAGGTGTTGGCCTTCCGGGTTGCTTTTGGCCTGCATGGTGTTTTTAAAATATGAGTTGACAATGAAAATAAGAGATATTTCACATCAAAATCCTGATATCTGGCTTCTCTTGAAAAATGGAAAGATCTGGAAATGGTCAGCTATAACTCTCTAGGAGCCACTCTCTCTAGATAGGATGTCCCGTCTGCAGGGCACCACAGTCTCCCCACTCCTAGTGTCTCTCTGGCCTGAAATTGAGGGTCAATCCCTATTTACCACGGGGCTTACACGCTTTTTTTGTAATAAAGAAAGGCGACTTTGAACAACATCTCTGTTAAAATCAATCATAGACCAAGTGGGCTGCCTTGTGATTTTTGCTCAACAAGTCTGTTTCTGTGTAACCTGTGTATCCTTGTAGGCAGCAGAGTTTGAAGCCCCGCCAGGGAGTCATTAAGAAGTTTGTCAGGATTTATAGTTGTAGACCTCAGAATCCACTCCAGCCAGTTTAAGCCAAAAGAAAAAAGAGTGGTGGGAGGTTATTCAGGGGTCCAAAGACCTCAGAGAACAGCGCTTCCAGGGATGGTTCCCAAGCTCTCCTGCCAGATCTGGAAGCTGCCTCCCAGCTGCTGGCTCAGGGTCACGCTCTGTCCCCACCCAATTCTGCTGCATCAGAATCTCACTGAGACACCTCTCATAGGTGGACCATAAATCACACCTGCATCCTAGCAGCCACGGCAGCTGGGACCTTTGCAGCCAGTGCTGGGAGGTGGGGCTTGCCTTGTGGAAAGCTTCCAGATGTGGAGGGGGTGACCAAAAGCTGCAAGCGACCACTGCAAGCTCTGGAAAGGGAGGTAGCTTTGGTGTCCAGGGATGTCACCAGCAGAGATCTAGCCACACCACTCACTTTGCACCCTGGGGTGGTCCTGGAGCAGGACCTTCACCCCACCAGAAGGCTCCTGAGTACACAGTGTCAGGCCCGGCTCAGAGAAAAGGTGACCCCCAGTCTCCCAGCAGCCCCAGAGCCTGGGATGGTCCCTGGCTGGCTGGTCAGCCAGGCCTCCAGCACCCTCCCACAGTTGTGCCCACTCTCTAGCCAAGTGGCTTTGCTTGGCTTTTGCGTGCCTTCCTCCTGGCCTAGCCCTGCTGGCTGACTGCCCAGGCTGCCGGTCAGGACAGCTGTGTCACTATTTCAGAACTCTTTGTTCTCTTCGTGGAATTCAGAGGAAGTCTGTGCCAGCTAGGAGACTGGGCTCAGCTATTTCCCAGCAGCTGCTAACAGCTGGGATTAAAAGATGAAAAACCCTGCACACGGCCCAGCCCTGCCTGCAACCCAGAAGCCAAGTGCTTGTGTCCAAACTCAGGTGCCCTGTGGTGTTTGCTCCTGCCCCACCCTCCTGTCCGTGGCTGCCTCTGTCCTCAGAGCCTCGCCCTGCTACACACCCTACCCTGAGGGCTGCAGATTCCTTGGGGACCATTTACAGGGCTCTGAGGCACCTGGCCAGGTGCTTGCTATGCTGGGTATCATATGAACTTCACAGCAATCCAGAAGGCAGGTGCCATGTTATGCCCAGTTTACAGATGGGAAAACTGAGCCTCAGGGAATGTAGGTGGCCTGCCCAGGGCCATGCAGCAGGTAACTAAAGAGCTGGGACCCACCCAGGTGTGTTTGGCCTCAAAGCCTCCAGTCTCTGTGACCTCACTTTCCTCTCTGATTTGCAGGCTCTGCAACTGCCTCTGCCAGATACACCCAGAAGTGTCATTTCTTCCTTCCAGGAGGTTCCTTTGACACAGAGCCACCCCCAAGCCAACCAAGCCAGTACCCCAGCAGGGAACACAGCATGACAGCAGGAGAAGTGCCCAGGCATAGCAGGCCTCTGCCAGCTTGCAACTTGGGGCCAGTCACTCCTTTTGTACTGGGCATTCGTGTTCTTATTTCATTTATTCAGCCAATACTTATGAAGCTCCTACTACATGCCAGGCACTGGGAAATAAGAAAGACACGATTTAGCCCGCTAAGAAGTCTGCATTCTAGCAAGATGGAAGTGTGCAATAGGCCTGAACAGGGTGTGACAAAGTAAAGGCGGAGCTTGTTTGGTAGGACTGCCAGAGAGTGCCTCAATGATGAAGTGACATTGAGCTGAGACCTGAGTGACAAGAAGTAGCCAGGCTGGGGAGCTGGCAGGGCTTCAGGCAGAGACCCCTACCCTGCAGGGGGATTATGGGGCTGGGGTGGAAGAGCAGAGAGGCAATGGTTCACTGGGTAGGGGGACCTGAAATGAGACCAGAGATGTAGTCAAGGGACAAATTCAGACAGGGACGGACAGGCCAGACTGAGGTGGCTGGAGACAGGGTCTCACTCTTTCACCCAGGCTGGAGGGCAGTGGTGCAATCTTGGCTCACAGCAACCTCAAACTCCTCGGCTCAAGCTATCCTTCTGCTCAAAGTAGCTGAGACTACAGGTGCGTGCCAACTGTATTTTTTTTTTTTTTTTTTTTTGGTAGAGACAAGGTCTCACCATGTTGTCCAGGCTGGTCTTGAGCTACTGGCCTCAAGTAATCCTCCCGCCTCAGCCTTAAACTACTGGGATTACAGGTGTGAGCCACCGCACCTGACCATAGCTCGATCTTTACCTTCGTGCAAAGGAAGGCTTCGGAAGGCTTGGCCCAGGCAGGGGGAAGTAACACCGCATTGGGTTGCTGTGAGGACTGAGGACCAAATAAGCTGAAAGAGGCCAAAGCCAACAGAACGCAGTGCGTGTGTGACTGGAGCCTTCATAAATGGGCAGGACACTCTAGGCCCTCCTTCCTGCAGGGAGGGCAGCAGTCCCAGTGTCCTAGGCTTTCAGGGGAGAATCCTGCAGGGAGCACCTCTCCCCTCTGAACACATTCCCACCTGGAACCTTCCAGCCAGAGGACACTACCCAGGCCTTGGCCTCCTGGATCTCTCTACTGATGGCTCCATAGTCACAGGGGATGAGGGCGCCAGGGAGCAGACCACTGATAGCTTCCATGTGAGCCTTTCCTTTTTCCTTTCTTCTTTTCTTGAGACTGAGTCTCGCTCTGTCGTCCAGGCTGGAGTGCAGTAGCACGACCTCGGCCATGGCTCACTGCAACCTCCGCCTCCTGGGTTCAAGCGATTCTCCTGCCTCAGCCTCCCAAGTAACTGGGACTACAGGTGTCCGCCATCACACCCAGCTAATTATTGTATTTTTAATAGAGACGGGGTTTCACCATGTTGGTCAGGCTGGTCTCGAACTCCTGACCTCAGGTGATACGCCCGCCTCAGCCTCCCAAAGTGCTCGTTCACATCACAGATATGAACCACCACACCTGGCCCCATGTGAGCCTTCCATCCTGCATCCAAATCCGGGTGGACTGCAATGGCCCAGAGAAGATCTCCAGGGGACAGGTGTGACACAGGTTCTATAAGGGCCTGGTGGATGCAGGGCCTTTTTGGACTTCCTTGGTCCTAGTTCTGGCTGAGAAGCAGCAGTTGTTCCTGGTAGGGATGGGGAGGCATGGGTTTCTTTTTGGGAGTCTGTGGACTGTCTGCCTCCTGGCTGGCAGGGGGAACGTGGGGCCTGGCTTGTGGAAAGTCTAGGGCTGGCTGATGGACTTGGGGCCCCACTCTCTTCATCTGGCTGGGACGCAGTGGGAATTGGGGCTCCATCCAGTTGTCTGAGCAATGGAAGCTGACTCTGGTAAATTCAAAAGTCAGACAAAGCAGATTTCCATGTTGGCTGGTCATCTGCAAAAGAAATCAGATACAGTAGTTTTCACCTGGGAATAAATTCCTTTCACAAAATTTGGAAATCAATTTGGCAGTGAACTTTCTAGCAGGTTATGGGGGACTGTGAGCAGAAAATCCAGCTGACACTTGAAACCTGACATTGGCCACCTGGAGGGGGTCTTTCTGCCTGACAAAGGGGCTTTGAGCTGCCAGAGCTGACTGTGCTAGTTGGCTGGGGAGCCTGAGGTCTGATTCAGGACCCCCAAAGATAGAATCCCCTGGGGTTGGCTGTGTTCCTACATACCCTTCAGTTTTCAGTGTCCTCGAGCCATCTACAACCCTGTCCAGTTGCCTCTCAAATCCATCCTGACTTTCCTGGGTTGGCAAGGCCTCCACCCTCTCCCTCCTGCATTACCAATGTCCAGTGCCCCCTGCTCCTAGCCCTGCAGTGCCCTCCCAGTCCAGACACATTGTCAGGCTCCACCTAGCCCAATCCATCAGCAACTCTGGGGGTGGCCTAGTAATTGCTTGCTTAACAAGCACCCTAATGACTCTCCTGTTTGAGAACCTCTGGCCTGAAGAATAAAATACAAATGTGTTAGGTTTGAGCTTTGCAGACGTTGAGGTCAGTGTTTCTCAAGCTGTGGTTCTGCGAGCAGCAGCATCAACATCATCTGGGAATTGTTAGAGCTGCAAATTCTTAAACTCCAGGAAGCCTCAAAACTCTGGGAGTGAGACCCAGCAATCTGTTCTAATATCCCTTCAGCTGGTATGCACCTTCACACCTGCTGTTCCTCCTGCCCAGAACACCGTTCCCTCTCTCCTCCCAGCCAGCCCCGCTCGTGTGTCTGGCTTCCTCATCCCAAGTATAAGTTTCTCAGGGAAACTCTGACTCTCAGACCAGGTAGGTAGAACACCAGATAGGTGTTCACCTATTATGTACTGTAAGAGGTCACTGAACCTTTCCTAGGACCTAGCAGTTTGTAATTCAGTACATCACCGGGTAGATGCCCTTCTTTCTCCCTGCTGGTCTGTAATGATGGTGGTGTACTTATTCCCATGGTATCCCCAGTCCCTGGCACAGCACCTGATGAATAGCAGAGGGGGCTTCAGTTAGTAACTATCATCTTCCTCCAAATTGCAATGACTATCCTGCAACTCCTTGATGTTTCAGTTTTAGATATTACCCAGGAGAAGTCCAGAGCCTTCCTTTTTTCTCAGTCCTTTACATGAAATCTGCTACTTTCTCTCTGGAAATTTTTGGATCTTCTCTTTAACCGTAGTGTTATGGAATTTTAAGATAAAGTACTTTATCAGGGTCAGTTTTCTTTCACTGTACTATCTGGATTCTCAGAAGATCAAACTTCTTGAATTATTTCTTTAATGATTTCCCCTCCAAATTTCTCTGTTCTCTCTTTCCAAAGTTGCAATTTTGCGGGGAAGGGGGCACAGTCCCTGGAATGACCCTGACTTCCTGGACTGATTTTCTTAACTCTTTGTTCCTATCGTCTGCATCTGTGTGTCTTGTTCTACTTTCTTTTTTTTTTTTTTTTTTTTTTTTTTTTTTTTTTTTT
>NW_022437159.1:454427-456136 GCF_009761245.1 Sapajus apella
AGAGACGGGGTTTCACCATGTTGACCAGGATGGTCCGATCTCTTGACCTCGTGATCCACCCGCCTCAGCCTCCCAAAGTGCTGGGATTACAGGCATGAGCCACCGCGCCCGGCCTTGTTCTACTTTCTTGGAGACTTCGCCAACCTTTCCCTCATTGTCAATTTCTTTCTCTTTTTTTGAGATGGAGTCTTGCTCTGTCACCCAGGCTGGAGTGCAGTGGCACCATCTCAGCTCACTGCAAACTCTACCTCTGAGGTTCAAGAGATTCTCCTGTCTCAGCCTCCCAAGTAGCTGGATTACAGGTGTGCACCACCACAGCCGGCTAATTTTTGTATTTTTAGTCGAGACAGGATTTCACCATGTTGGCCAGGCTGCTCTCAAACACCCAACCTCATGTGATCTGCCTGCCTTGACCTTACAAAGTGCTGGGATTACAGGCATGAGCCACCGTGCCCGGCTTCATCATCTATTTCTGATGAAATTGTCATCTTTGCTATCGCATTTGATTTGTAAGGAATTTTGTGCAAATGTTTCCAAATATTTCTTTTTAATAGCATCCTTGTCTTTTTTTCTGCATATAATAACCATCATTATCTCTGAGCATGTTAGTTACTTTTTAGGTCTTCTCTTTTTGAAAAGGTTTTGTCTCCTCCAAGTGCCTTTTCTCCATGTGCCTCGCCCTCTGTGTCTTACAGTAGAGGCTTCCTCATATGTCTGGCACCTTTGGCTCGTTTTTCAGAGTGGAAGCCTAGAAAGCCAAGAGGCAGCTCCAGGCACACGGATGGAGCTCGTTGACTGAGGGTGCACAGGAGCGTCATCTTACAGGCGCTTTTCTCTTGGCCTCACAGATTCCCCAAGAAGAGCCTGCCCATCTCCCACCTGGAAGCACAGGTGTGACTGCCCACATCCTGGGAGCCACATTGAGGCAGGAAAGATGTGAGGCTTCCCTATTCCATATGCAACTTTCACTTAATGGTGCTCCTCTTCAACTATGCCGGGCGTCCTGCAACCTAGAGACTCTGCCTTTCCCTCTCCGCAGAATAACCCCCCCACACACACACACACACTCACAAGCTTCTGCCCAGCTTGGAGAAGATCAACTGTCCAGACTGGGTCCAGATAGTAAATAGTTTAGCTTCTGCATGCCATACAGTTTTCCTCACAACTACTCAACTTGCCATTATAGAGCAAAAATGGCCATAGACACACATAAATGAATGGGCATGGCTGTGTCCTGATAAAACTTTATTAACAAAAACAGGTGGCAGGCCAGATTTCATTTATGGGCCATGGCTGGAGATGCTTGGTGGAGATTCCAGCTCACCAGGTAACCAGTGCTGGTGATTCCTGAGCTTTGGGACATATTTCATTGCATACTGAGATTCTCTTGAGCATTCTCCATTGCTGGGTTAAAATTTCGGCTGTCCCATTTCTGAACGGGCAGGTAGCCCTCATTTGTCTACTTCTCAGCATTCTAATTGTTGCTGGTGTTTCCTTTCCTGACCTCTCTGCCCTTCTGGAAGTAGTAAAAATAAATTTGTACATTTAATCTCCCACCCTTAACTCCAGGCTCCTCCTATTTTTCTAATAGACCCCTTGCGTTACCTCTGTAACCATCTAGAACTAACGTTGATTGGGGTTGGTCTAGGCTGTGTGTCTGCACCAAACGCTACATTGTCGTCTTTTTTTTTTTTTTTTTTTTTTTTTTT
>NW_022437159.1:456236-479315 GCF_009761245.1 Sapajus apella
CTCGGCCTCCCAGAGTGCTGAGATTACAGGCATGAGCCACCATGCCTGGCTCTTGCTCTTGCATGTCTTTTTTTGCTGCTTTTGCCCTATTTCAGTGACAGAGATTTTCATTTCACCCATTTTGAGATGGAGTTTCACTCTTGTTGCCCAGGCTGGAGTGTAATGGTGTGATCTCAGCTCACTGCAACCTCAGCCTGCCGAGTTCAAGCAATTCTCCCGCTTCAGCCTCCCATGTTGCTGTAATTACAGGTGCCCACCACCATGCTCAGCTAATTTTTGTACTTTTAGTAGAGACAGGGTTTTACCGTGTTGGCCAGGCTGGTCTTGAACTCCTGACCTCAGGTGATCCACCCGCCTTGGCCTCCCAAAGTGCTGGGATTACAGGTGTGAGCCACCGTGCCCAGCCTGTTGTCTTTTTTTTAGAGTACATTTGTTGAGCATGCATCCCATAAAACAAAAGACTTCTGTAAAGACTTGAACACAAAATGACTCCTTCCTTTCTGAGGCATTGTTTTGGGGGAAAGCCTTACTTTATATTCAGCCATAAAGCTAACAGATTCTCCATAAGAAAGCCATGAATATACCCATTTCACAGACGGGAAAACTAAGGTCCAGAGCTGTTGAGTTACCCAAGTTCATGGGGCTAGCCTGTGAGAGAATCAGAATTTGTACCTGGGTCTCTGACTGTGCTGCTCTGTATTGAGAAGGTGGCAGTGGACTTTGGTTGTGTTCCTTTAGTGGAGAGTAGCCTGGCCAGTGTTAGAAATGCCACTTGGGTGAGGCTCAGGGAGAGGCTGGATGGAAAGAGCAGAGCCTGGGGGAAGGAAGGCCCAGAGGAGGCTGCTGCAAATGGTGAAACACAGTGGGGTGTGTGACAGGGACTGGGGGGGATGATGAACAGGAAATTCAGTGGGGACATGTGGAAGTGGATGGCAGGAATGATGGCCCCAGACACTTGCTGTGAGAGGAAGAACTCTTGGCCAAAGGGCAGAGGGGCGGCCCTGACATCCCCACCCAGGCAGGGCAGGCTGAGTCTGCCAGCTCCCAGGGTTCTTGGTTGGACCATACCACTCTCTCCACAGGATCCGGAACCTGGGGCCTGGCCAGAGCCTGGAATTGGGCACGCACGGTCCCTGCTCTGCAGGCAACGTCCTCATTCTTAATCCTTCAACCCTAGGCTGGGAAAAGGGAGGTGCTGAGCCACAGCAGGGCTTGCTGGTGTCCTTTGAGCAGTCACCTTCCCACAGAGGGAGAGCATCTTGTCTGCCGGGAGTGTTCAGGTAGCTCTGGGCTGTGTGGGATGCAGGGAGTACTGATCCCAAATAGTTGAGCCTAGGCACTGAACACCCAGGTGGCCTTCAGAGGGGAGCAGGTAGCCCAGTGGTTGGTGCTGTCCTGAGGGCCACCCCCTGGACGGAGGCTGCAGAGGGCCACCTGCTCTGTCTGCCAGTGCTCAGACTCCAGGACGTGGGCTCTGCTGCTCCTCACCTCTCCAGTCTCCTGAGCCCGGGTCTCCTCTGCTGCAGAGTGGACCTGGTAACACAGGCCCCACGGGACTGCTGTAGGATTCACTAAGGGAGTGGTGAGTCTGAACCAGCCCAGTCCAGAAGACCATTTCTGGCAGATAAGATCTCGAAGGCACTAGAGTGGCCGTGAATTCTGCTCTGCCCAAGGTGGCTGCCTCACTGGTTCTGGGAGACAGGGAGAGTGGCCAGGTTTCCCACAGGTGTTTTCCATCACCTGCTCTGTACCCAGAATTGTTTCCAGGCATTAGCTGTCCTGTGCTGACACCCACAGCGCCTGCACGTGTCTCTAACAGCGTTTCCCATGCTGTGCTGTAATTGGCTCTTTGCTTCTTATCTCTCAGATTATTGTGAGCTACTCAAGGGCAGGAACTGGGACTCACTCACTCAAGTATCCCATTGCCTTGCATAGAGTAGGTTATTAGTACATCTTTCCTGTATGGATGGATGGATGGTCAGGAGGATGAATGAACAAAGATTGCTGATGTAATGGATGGATGAATGGTTGAACTAATATGCAAATAGATATTTGATTGTCTGGATGAATAAAGACATTCATTCACTCCTGAGTAAAAATTGAGTCATTTTTCTAAGGTTGGAGAAATGGATGAATGATGATGAGGTGGGGGAACATGAGTGAAGGGAAAAGAAAAAGAAGGTCTGAGGGAGGGAGAAGCAGATAGAATAACAGGTGAATAAATAAAGAGAGAACGAACTGGAGAGATGCCTGCGGGGACAGATGGCCAAGGTTCCCAGGTTCACGGCCTCTTCTCAGGGTGTCATGTCTGTGAGCCGAAGGAATTATTCCCAAGGTCTCAGTGAGTCAGGGCTGGGAGAAAGAATCCACAAGCACTCTCGTTCGGTCTTTTTTTTTTTAATGTTCTTTCTAAATAAACTTTGAATCCACTTCGAAGTATGTTTGGAAAGAGCAGCGACGGCTTTCATGGAGGGTAAATTATAAGTGCTTCACTGAGAGCTGTGTTTAGGGAGGTTCAGAAATACACGCATTCCCCAGAGCCAGTGCTAAAACGCGTAGGAGACAAGAAACATATGCTGGGCGTGGGGACGTCAAGCAGGCTCGCTGCGAGCACATGTGCTGCATTGTTGACGGATTATTCGGCAAGTGTTCCAGAAAGAGGCCTTTCCTGAAACGGAGGTCAATGGGAATACTCCCCCGCTCATAAATCCTTGGGGAAAAAAACGGGCCTGTCTCCCACACACATGCAGCTAATTATCTGGGGTCTCGGGCGCTCCCTGGGGAGTAGTTAAGAGCAGTTTACTGGGGCTAGATCCACTCAAGTGGTTTCCAACAGCCCCAGCTAGAAAGACCATGGCAGCTCACCCTGGGTTCATAAACTGGCATTTCCCACCCCAGTAGACAGAGGGGACAGGCACAAGTACAGGCACAGCAGTGAAAAGGAAAAGGATGCTCTCACACGCTCTCCATTCCCAGTGCACGGCAAACATCAGACTGAGGCACAGGCTGCTGTGGACACCCTGGAATCGGGAGCCTCTTTGCATGGCCATTGGTGAATGTCCACCTTGGTCCAGTTTAGTGGGATTCTGCCTGGGCCTGGGCCACTCAGACGACCTAGACCAAGCTGACACGAGCCCTGCTTTGTGGAGCTCATGGTCTGGCAATGGGACTGATGGTCCAGTGGCTCCATCCCAGTGTGCTATGCACTATAGCAAGTAGATACCCTGGCCTGAGTGAGCAGCTGGGAAGGCCAAGACGTAAGTCCATGTCCTAGCTGCATATTGTAGGATGAGTAGGAGTTTTTCTGGCCAAAAAAGAAAAATGGGATTAAGGATGTTGGAGACTTATGTAACACAGCTCGGGGGTATGGCATGTCCAGGCCAGGTGTCTGGTAAGAGGTGGGTCAGGAGTAACTCATGGAGGGCAAGTAGAGCTGGGTGGAGCAGGCCAGAAAGGGAAGTCCAAGCTGGCCAGGAAGGGCCTTGGCCAGGGAGCTGCGTCCCAAGGACAGTGGGGAACCTGCAGATGCCTTTAAAGGGAAGTGGCATGGTCCGATCTGTGCTCTAGAAGGATGGCCCTAACTGAAGGGTAGAGATTGAGAGGAAGGAGGCAAGAGAGGACACGGGGCAGCCAGAAGGGACACGGTGACCCTGGGGCCTGGAGCCTGGGAAGGTACTGGTATTGGACCTGGAGGGGACAGAGGGGCAGCGTCTGGCTCGTTCTCTTCCTGACTGTATGACTTTGAGCAGGTCACTGAGTGTCTCGGTGCCGCAGTGCACATCTGTAAAGCTGGGAACAGTGACAGTACCTGCTTCACAAGGTGCTTATGAGGTTCACGGTCAGTATGCCTAAAATGCCCTGCAGGGCAGCATGCAGACGGCAATGTAGAACCTCAGCTTTGCTGCCACTCGGATTTGGAGGGGTAGGCAGGAACTGTGGATGTGACGGGGCCATCCGTATCCCCCGCTGAGCTCCTGGGTAGGTGGTGATGCTGCTCACAGAGCCTGGGAACTTGGTTAGAGAGAGGGCAGGAAGAGGACCTTGGTTCTGGCCATTTGACCCATTTCCATTAGAACTGGCGAGGCACTTCTGTCCCAGCTCATCAAATCCTGAGGCTGGGTGCATGCTTGTGGCACAGACCACCAGGGGCTGAACCCCAGCCTTGCTGCATGTGTGTGGCGGCGGGGCGGGGGGGCTCTGGCCAGTGACTCGCCCTGCCTGGTAGAGTGAGATGTGGTAGCTTCTGCCTGGGAGGTGGCTGTGAAAAGTAATGGAGCAATTTGCGTGACAATGCTCAGAATAGACACGGTTCCATGAGTGCATCCCACAGTAGCCGTCATGGACATCATAGTAGAAATCATCGCCAGCGGTTGATGAATCCAGAATGGGTGTCCCTGGGTTTTGCAGACTCACAACTTGACTCCAGCCATTCTGAGCGTGTAAAAGACAACATGGCACAGTGAAAAGTACATAGGCTGGAAATATTTTGTGAAAGAGAAAATAATATTTAAAGACAGAGAGAGAAAAAGAAGCCAATTGATTTTCAAAGTGTGTTTACCAGACCAGCAGCAGCAGCATAGCCTGGAAGCTTGTTGAAAGCACAAATTCTCCAGCCCCACTGAATCTGAAACTGGGGGTGGCGCCAAGCACTCCCTGCACCTTCCAGAGTAACCCCAGCCCTCCGGCCCCCAAAGGGCCTCAGCCCACCCACACCCCCCACAGCATTGGACCTCAAGAGGGAAAGGAGCTGCTTGTGTCTGGGGCTACCCAGGGATATCTGTCTGGAAGATGGCATCTGAATAGATGGAGAGACTGCAGGCAGTCCCATTTCTTTTTCTTTAAAAAAGAAAAAGCAAATGCTTTGGAACTGAACAGCTGGGTTTGCATCCCAGCTCTGCCACATACCAGCTATCCCAGCTGTGTGACTTGGGACATATCACTTCTCTGTGAGCCTCTTTTGCTTCATCTGCAAAGGAGGGTTGATGCTACCTCCTGACAGGGCTGCGTGGATTAGATGAGCAGACATCGGGAAGGCCCAGCGTGGTGCATGGCTCATTGTAGGTCCACACATGGGAGCCACCCTCCCTGCTTCCTACAGCATTCCAGCACCCTGCTCCAGGGTGAAAGGTTTTCCAGAGAGCTCTAGAAGCGGCCAACATGTCAGTGGCATCTCTGTAGTGCAGAAGCCCAGGCTTGCACTGGATACAGAACCTGGCACCTGCAGGATGGAGCTGCTGTTCCCAGCAGGGGGCTCCCAGCTTCCCAGCAGATCTCCCTTAGCCTCTGCCCAGGAAGGACCTTCTGCGGTTAGCCCAGCCCCACTCAGAGCAGCACAGGACCTAGGGGGGAAAGGAAAAGGACTGCTTGTGTCTGGGGAAACCAAGAATTCTCTAACCAGACTGTAGCATCTGAATAGATGAGAAACAGCACAACGCAGTCCCCAGGGTCCCCACAGAGCCGGGGTCTTGGGGACTGGGGATCAGAGCAGGGAGATCAGTTACCACAGGGCCTTTTGTGGGAAATGAAATAGGTCTGGGAAGGGCAAGAGCTAAGGACCATGGACATTCCCTGTGCATCCACTGTTTGCCAAGCCCCAGAGACAGGCCAGCAAGAGCCTTGCCCTCTAGGACCACAGATCCTGGTGGGGACCATTTGGGTCTAGGGGACCCTGATGTCCACACACAGCTGGCCTGCCCTCACCCTCAGGCTCAGGAGCCCCTTCTACTGCCCCAGATCCAGGCCCTGCCCACTTGGGCCTCCCTACTCCTACAACGCCGCTCCACATCCTCCACCCCCTCCTGCTTAGCCTCCCTCCAGAAGATGCCAGTTTCCAGGCACCAGGAAGGGCCCTCTAGATGCCCTCTAGATGGAGAGGGGTTCAGCAAGGGCATGAGCACCCCTGAGCTGCGAGGGACAGCATGTCCTCGAGGGGAGCCACTGGGGGCACAGCGAGGAGGAGAGAGGATAGGGAGGTAGTGTTTAATAGGTAGAGAATTTCAGTTTTGCAAGATGAGGAGTTCTGGAGAGGGACGGTGCTGATGGCTGCACAATGATGTGAATATGCTTGACGCTGCTGAACTGTACACTTGAGAATGGTTAAGGGCCAGTGCCATGGCTCATGCCTGTAATCCCAGCACTTTGGGAGGCCGATGCAGGCAGATCAGGAGTTCAGGAGTTCGAGACCAGCCTGGCCAACATGGCGAAACCCCAGCCCTACTAAAAATACAAAAATTAGCCGAGCATGGTGGCACACACCTGTAATCCAAGCTATTCAGGAGGCTGAGGCAGGAGAATCACTTGAGTCCAGGAGGCGGAGGTTGCAGTGAGCTGAGATTGTGCCACTGCACTCCAGCCTGGCGACAGAGTAAGACTCATCTCAAAAAAAAAAGAATGGTTAAGATGGAAACTTTTATGCTATGTATTCTACCACAATTCTTATAGAAGAGTTTAGAAATTTACAAGTACAATGTAATCTACCAAATACTACTGGGTGAACTGTATGTTATGTGAATCATGTCTTAATAAAGCTGTTTTTAAAACCCTGCTGCCTAAAGCACAGCTGGACGCACCGTGGCTGCCCTCTCAGGGCAAGGACAAAGAACTGCCGATGGCTGAGCACACAGCCTGCCCACACCCCCCCACTCAAGTGTGCGGGAGGCAGGGTCCAGCTCTGGGCCCACGCAAGGGCCCCACAGCCATGCAAAACGGGAGCTGTGGCTTTAGAAGGAATGGCTTTAGAATGAAGGGTGTGAGACAGTGGGGAGCTACCCTCTGCAGGCAAGGACCAGGCAAATCAGACCCGGCCCAACAGCTGAAACTTTATAGCGGAAGCCGGGCCTCAGCCCTGGCCCTGGGGGTCAGAAACAAGTCGTGAATCACTCTAAGTCCCCTGGGGTGCAGGTCAAGGTCGCAGGAGAACTGGGTAGGGCTTGTAGCCTCATAGGCCAGGATCTGGGAGCAGCTCCTCTGGCCCCCCAATCTTTCCTCTCAGCCTCAGGCTCCTCTGCAGCTGTGGTCTGCAGGCTGCACCGCTGGTGTGGCTTCCTCAGACCTCAGCATGCCGCAGAGCTGGGCAGCAGAGGGGCCAGGCGTGGGGGCCATGCGGGGCCCGCTCTAAGAATGAGGCGAGGGGACACAAGGCTGTGTCTGCCTGTGCACAATCTGGCTACACACTGCCCAGGACCATAGGGGCCTCATCAGTGCCCACTTCTTCCCGATTCATGCAACTCTGCACCAGAAAGTCCGACCATCGCCCCGGCCTGGGGACCCAGCACCTTGGGTCCCACTAATGGCCCCACCCAGGGGCTGCATGAGCCATGAGCCAGCGTACAGAAGCCCTACCCTCAGGAAGCTGACATTCCAGCAAGAAGAGAGAAACCATAAACTCCGAAAAGCACGTAAAATAAGCTAGGTAATTTTCATAGAAATAAGTGGCTGGAAGAAAATAGGAAAATGTGACAAAGAATGCCTGAGGCAGGCACTTTCGAATTGAGACTGGTCAGGGAAGGCATTGCGAGTGGGTGACAAGCATTCAACCATGCAGGGATGTGCAGAGGAAAGCCCCAGGCAGAGGGAAGCTGGTGCAGAGGCCCCGAGGCAGGGCCAGTCTGGTAGGCCTAAGGAGTGAAGGAGGGGCATGCGGCTGGGTGCAGGGAAGCAGTGGGGAGATTGGAGGGAGGCCGTCTTTCTCACAGACGCCCTCCGGGTGACTGCAGTTCCAGTTTTCCTGAGACTGACCTGATTTCAGCACTAAGAGACAAGGAAACCCTTCAGTCCCCAGCAAACCGTGACATTCGGTCACCCTGGTGCCCACTCAAGCTCCAAGGGATGCAGAAGTTAAAACTGGGCCGTGTCGGGCCTCTGTGCCCTTCCCTCAGGAGGGCGCTGGCCCACAGTCCCAGAACCCTGAGAGTTGCCAGTCCAGGGCCCGCAAGGGTCAGCTCGGCTGGGAGTGGGCGGCACATGCTGCGTGGCCAGCTTCTCCCAGCGAGTGCCTGCCAAAGGCCATGCCCACCCCCGCCAGCCGTGCTCCAGGCCTCAGCTGCCCACTTAGAAGCTCTGAGTAGGGCGGGGGGGCCTTCAGCAGGCAGGTTACAAAGAATTCTCATGAAAATCAAAGCTCACACAAGTGACCTTTTAAGTTTAAAAAAAAATAGAGCTTTTCATTCTCTGAAAGCAATAAATCCTGGCCTTCGTTAAGCTCAGAGGAGTACATGTGTCAGTGATTAAGGCTTGGGGTGAATGGAGAGTTGAGGAATTTGTGATCTTTGGGGTGTGCTGGTTTACATGCGCCTCTCCGGAGCCTGTTTTCCAACAGGAAACAAGATCCCAGGAGATGACAGACTCTGGGGCGAAGCTCACTTGCACTAGCACAAATTATCTGCCATCAGGCCATATAGCAAGAGCCATGTCCCCAGCCCCCCACCCACCGCGGGCCACCTAGCACCCACATCGCCCGCACTGTGGCTGTACCTGCTGCCTGTGCAGGTACCAGCAGTCCTGCAGCCAACATCAGCAACACGCTTCTTTGTAGCCAGCCCCTCCCTTCGCCTGGGTAGAGGCTCCTTAAATATTCAGGTTCACCTGACCTCCACCCTTGAGAGCCCCTTTCTGGGGTCCCCCACCCCTCCTCTTCCTGTCCAGCCCTTCAGAGATGTTCCCATGGCCCCGACCCCCGTGGGCAGGAAGGGCCGTGGTCTTTTCCCTCTTCCCATCTGTTTTCCTCGGTCCTCCCTTCAGCCGCCTGGGCTGAAGGTGCTGGGGAGGGGCTCTGCCAGGCCTGAGAAATGGCCTGTGGCTTGGCCCCCCCATCAAGGCATTCATATGCCTTATATGTGCCAATCAAAAGGACTCCCAAGCAGTGCCTCTCCCTTTAAGTCACTGCTGGAAGGCATCGAGGTCTAGGGGCTTCCAAAAGGCAGTGCTTCTGCTAGAAAATGTTCATGCTCTGCCTCCCTGGACACCCTCAGCCCCTTGATTGGAGGCACTTACAGGGGCCCTGCCAGTCTGATCCAGAGACCGGGACCGGCCCTTGTCCCCTTCCCGTGCCCTGCCCCTTCCCATCCTTCTTGTTGCACCCTCAGGGTGGGACATTCCATGTTTAGCCCTGGTGCCAAAACCACAGTCATTTCCCTGAAAAGGAGGAACTTAGGAGGGCATCACTGGTGCAGGCAAACGCCCTGGCCTGACCAGCTCTGAGCCTCGGATGGTCACCTCACCTGTGGGCCTCGGTTTTTTAATCTGTATATGGGGCCAGTCTTGTACATCTCAGAATTACCCAGAGGACTGAAGAGATGGTAAAAAACCCCCAGAACATGGCCCACAGGGCTCAACATGTCAGTAGGTCCTACCCTCCCCTGCCCGCCGGGCACCCCCTTGCCTGAGCTCTCCAACCCGAGCCCTTGGGGAGATGCTCTTGGGGCTCCAGAGGACACGTGTGGTGGAGCCATGGCACAGCTGGTGTGCCACCGGGATGCGTCGTGGGTCTGGACTCCCTCATCCCATCAGGAAAGCTTACTTAAAGCCGCAGGCATTTTGGATGGTTCAAGGAGGGCGTGCTATGCTGAAAGGGGGCTGGAGTCATCCCAGGTCTCCAGGGCTGCCGACCACATTGGCTTTGTAATTAGACATTTAATTCACGGACCTCTGAGAGCCATCCTGGGCAGCTTCTATTTTGTGACGTTCTTGGCATTTCAAATAATAAATAAGTAACAAATGCCAGAAGAGGTTATGAAAACCGTGGACTATTTAATCACCCTCCTTTAATAAGTATCATCTTTAATCAGAGAGAGCCAGCCAGTGTTTAAGGACATGGCTCTCAATCTAAAATGCATGGCTCTACCTGCTACCAGCATATGGTTTCAGAAAGCCCATTAGCCTCCCTGTGCCTCAGTTTCTTCATCTATAAAATGGAGATAACAATAACCGCCTTCCTCATGGGTTTGATGTCAGGAATATGTGAGTTGATACCATAGACTTGAGATTGGTGCCAAGTATAAAGCTGACTCTCCATAAACGGTGCCAGTGGCCCTTGCTTTTATTAAACACTGTTGGGGGTCGCTGTGGCTGTCTAGTATCTGGTGCTGTCAGCTCCTTTGGAGAGCACATGAATGTCCACAGTTGAGGCCTCCATGAATGTGAGATTGGGGCCACCTGCCGCCTCAGCCCCTCCTGGCAAGGCCCTATTCATTCATCCGCTAAATGGTACCATGTCCAAGCCAACTTACCAGGTTCTGGTCACTGGGTTGGTCGGAGTCTGTCACCAGTCTGGACAATAGCCTTTGCTCCAAACAAACCTGACGAAGACGACGGCGATGCCTTAAAACCCCGGCAGCTTGTGGTGTTGGCTTTCCAGACTGCTGTAGGACCTTCCAACCAGCAGCAGGACCCAGCGCCGTTTGGATCCCGGTTCAGCATGATGGATGGTGGAAGATGACTCTGTGGGGACATAAGCAGCTTCGGAATGAACTGTATTTGTTTCACAAGAGGCCATGATTTTAATTCCTGGAGGACCACAGTGCCTTGCAGCAAGCTGACCAGCCTCTCCAAGTCTCAGTGTCCCCTCCAGGAGCACTAGGGTCCCCAGGCCCACCGGGGGAGAGAGACACCCACTGGGACACACCTACTCCTTCACTCCTCCAAGGGGCAGAGGGCTTTGTGAGGCCAAGCTGGAAATGTGCAGGGAGAACACTCCCTTGTCTGAGCAGTTTTCAGCTCTGAGGTTGGTCTGAGACTTGCAAAACAAACGAAATCATCTGAGGTGATGTTTTAATGATCTGGTCTTGGAAGCTCATATCCAGGGACCTTGCCTGCCTTCTGTACTCAAGGTGCACCCCTGATGGCCCTGGAGCCCTGGCATCCTCAGAGAGCTCCAGACTGAAGGTCTGAGGGGATTCAGGCCATCTCACCCCACTCCCTCCCAAAGTTCTGGGAAGAGGGTCATATAAAGGGGCTTTCAGTGGTGTTGAGAAGGACCAGGTCTGAAGGGACGCCGGACACATGAGGGGATGAGAAGAACTTGGCCTTGGTCACAGTGGAAAATACACAGAGATGTTCAGGGGACAGACCCCGAAGTTACACAGACCAGGGTTCCAATCCCAGTTCTGCCATTTCCTCACTGTGTGACCTTGGGGGATGCCACCCTTTGTGACTCCACATTGCCAGGCTCCTCACATGGGCACTCGGCTGAGGCCGTCTGCATGGCTGCCAGTAGCATCCCCACAGTCTGCATCAGGCCCATCGGGCTCACAGCCTCGAGCAGGAGTAGCTGAGAACCCTGAGGTTTTGTTTTCTTTAATTGTGATAAAATACACATACCATAAAATCCCCCATCCTAACCATTCTTCAGTGCACAGTTGAGCAGCATTAAGTGCGTTCATATTGTCATGGAACCATCGCCACCACCATCCCTCTCCAGAACTCTTTCACGTTGCAGAACAGGGACTCTCGGCCCCCTAAACACTGACTTCCCAGTCTCGCCTCCCCCAGCCCAGCCCACCAATGGCGTCCACCATTCCACCCCCTGCCTCTATCAACCTGACGACGACAGCAGGAGCCTCCAGAAGTGGAAGATAGAGATAAACCGTATTTATCTTTCTGTGTCTGGCTTACTGCACGCTGCGTAACGTCCTCCAGATCCGCGTGTGCTGCAGCCTGCACCAGGAGCACCTTCCTCCCTCGAGCTGACTCGCATCCCGCTGCATCAGTGCACGTTTTGTTTGCTCATTCTTCTGTCCATGGATGCCTGAGTTGCTTCCAGCTTTTGGCTATTGCACCTAGTAGTAATTCCTGATTTCTCTGAGCCTCAGTTCCCCTGATCTATGGGAAGAAAAGAGTAGAGAGTAATGAAAGCACTTTATAGACTGTTGCATGTATTCAATTAGAGAAACTGCATGAACTCCCTGTCCTCAGGGGCTGGCAGAAGGGAGGACTGGGGTTGGGGCTGAGGGCAGAGCGACCATTCAGGAGCCCATAGGAAGCAGCTAGGCCAGTAGAGTGAGAGGGAGAGGCCGGGGCAGGCTGTCCCCGTGTGGCTGAGGTGGGGTGGCTGCGGGCTGGTGAAGGGACTGACGTAAGACGGGCGTTGCTAGAAGGGACATCCTCCCAGAGTGGGTGCCTGGAGGGCTGGGCCGGGGGAACCACTTAGCCAAATCCTTGCTGCTCAGGCCTCAGAGGAAGCCTGTTGGGGGCTTCAAGGCCCCCCTTTGGAGCCCATCAATGGCATGAGTTCTCCACCCCAACCAGAGATGAGACTTTTTATGGGTTAGAAATGGTTCCATTTTGTCTGGCCTTGAGCAGTGCTGAGAAAGCTGTGGGCCCCCCTGGAGTTATTTACTATGCTGCTGCTGCTCTCAGATGTCTAGAGTCATTTGGCAACAAGCTGGAGCCTCGCTGACCCATGCTAGGCCTGGCACCCTGAAATTTCATTGAGACCCTCATTCCCAGATTGCCCAGCCTCTGCATTCACATCCCCAGATTCACGGACAGGCAGTGACTAGGGACACGAAAGAGCTTCCGGCTTTCCATGGGGCTGCCCTTGCACTTGGCTCAAGGTGCAGTCAAGGGCTCCGTCGGCCTCTGGACCTCGAACCTGCCTGCAGCATTGCTGAGGTGGAGTCACTGTGTCTCCAGCTTCATCCACCTGGGGACTCATAAGAACCAGTTATGCAGTGGCTCAGGCCTGTAATCCCAACACTTTGGGAGGCCAAGGCGAGATGATCGCTTGAGCCCAGAAGTTTGAAGCTGTAGTGAGCTGTGATCATGCCACTCTACAGCCTGGGCGACAGAGTGAGACTCTAACACACACACAAAAAGAAAAGAACTCACTCATATTAAAGCCCCACATTATAATGGCCCAGAGGGCCCTGCATCCAGTTACATCTTGGGATCCCAAATAAGCACCCCTTTTGTACCCCAGGCTGGTGTGTCTGCTGCCAGCTCATCTGGTTAATGATTCTGCAAGGCAGGTCTAGTTGCCACCACCCCCAAACCTCTATCCCCCCGGGTTGGAAACCCTAAGGTTCAATGAGGTTGAGTAAGTTGCTCAGAAGACACAGCTTCCCCACCAGCCAGGTGCTTCCCTCCTGCTCTTGCACACCCCACACCCCTCACCACAACCTCTGAAAGGAAGTATTGCAGATGCCACTATGGTGGCACCCACTGTAACATACCATCGCTCCCCAGCAGCCAGCCCCTCGCTCAGAGCTATGTGGGTCCTGTGCAAACTGGGGGACAATGGCCTTCTTCCAGCCCAAGGTGGTCCTCAGCACTAGACCCTCCAGCTGGGACAGTTTTTCCAGAAGCATCCTTGGGCAAGACCTGCCCTATCCCTTGCAGCCTCAGTTTCCCCCTCTTCATAAGAGCAGATCCATCAGGAGAGACTCTCGGTGCCTTCCTGAGTGTCTGAGTCTCAGGCAGCAGCAGGAGAGGTTCTTCTACTTGTAGAAAGGAAGAAAAAAAAAAGAAATGAGAGAAAACTCTGGGGCCAACCGCCTGGCCAGAGGCCTGCTTTTGCTTGTGGGAGCCAGGTCTTAGCTGCAACCAAGCTGGCTCTACTCTCCCAGGGGCTGGGGCAATCTGCTCCACGCCAGGCCCAGATACCCTGGGGCACAGCCAGCCCCAGCAAAGGGGCCACAAGCCCAGGGAGCAGCCTCCGTGGTCTCCAAGGCCACCTGCCCTGTGGCCAGCATGCAGGGCACAACTGTCCTTACACTTAGGAGCCACAGACTATGAAGGGCTCCAGGAGGCTCTGGTAACACAGCCTTAGCAGGTCCCTTCACCTGGCTTAGCCCCAGAGTTCTCCTCCGCAGAGGGAGCTCTAGCACCTTCTTCAGAGGACTGTGAGGCAGAAGGTGAGCCTGCTGGGTGGGCACGGGGAGACCTGGAGGAAAAGGTCCCGAGTTCGTGCTTGCTGGGTGAGTAGCCGGCCTGGCATCCAGTAGATGCTGAATGCAGGTGGCTGCCCATGGCAGGCTCTCAGCACCTGAGGGTTGTTGAGACTCAGGAAGGACCATCTGTCCCACCTCCCCTCCCAGCGGCTCCCACAATCCAGTCCCCAAGCGCACCTGGCCTCCGTGTTGGTGAAAGCAGCAAAATAGGAGCCCACGTTTAGAGTGGAGCCCAGCTCCGGCACGCTCGCCCTCTTTCAGGGCCTCACCACCTGTCTTCTCGCCGTCCAGGAGGAAGGGTGGAAGGCACTCCCTGTCTCACTGGCCTCTGATCATCACACCATGTGGCCCTCTGTCTCTCCTAAGCTCTGGGGCTTGCTGGGCTTGCAGTCTTTTCAGGAGAATGCCAGGAGCAGTGAGGAGACCTGAGGCCTCCCTGCCTGTCTGCTCCCTCCCTCCCTCCTCCATCCCCTGAACACAGTCACTTGGTCCTGTCCTGCAGTGAGGGTTGGGGACACAGAGCTGCCTGAGACGAAGAGTGCATACTGCGGGAGGCAGAATCGAGCACAGCAAAAAGGGCGAGTGGCAGTGCAGGGAACTGGGTACGGGGGCAGCGTTTGCCTGATGCCGGAAAGGAAGGGGTCCAGGCTGGGGGCTGGGGCAGGGTGATGCCCAGCGGTCTCTGGCCTGGCTGCTTGGGTGCTGCTGGGACCTGCACGTAGGTAGCAAGGGAGACAGGGGGTGCGGAGGAAGCTGGGAGGCGAGTTTGAGTTTGGAAGCGGTGCCTCCCCATGGAGTTGGACATTTAGATACAGAGCTCAGAATAAAGGGTAGGCCAGGTGTCCATCTGCACCCTGTGCCTGGTTAGGATCAGCCCTAAGAAGTGCACACAAGCAGCTTCATTCTCTCCCTCCACGTGGGCCCTTTCAGTTGGGGCCACATCCAGCCTGCCCTGCCTGCAGCTCACAGGCCCTGCATGCTCAGCAACATCCCAGTCCTGCCCCAGCAGCTGCCCACCCTGCTGGCATCCCTCCCTGTTGGCCTCTGCCTAACCATGCCACCCAGGAGAACCACCAGACAAATCCATTAGTTCAGCTGCCCCAACGCAGGCAAATGTCCTCATCTGGCTTCAGTTACCCAGGCAGAGAACTTCCTAGTCGTACCCAGCAATGCCCATCAGGAAAGCACAGTGCTGCATTTGCTTCAGGTCTAGCAGAGCCTGGCTTCTTTCCCCATTCACGGCCCCTTTCCTGCCGTGCCCCACACTCTGCCCGGGGTCTGGGGCCAGCGGCTTCACTGAGCTGAGCACGACCTGAGGCCTGGCAGGAGTCCCGAAGCTTTGTGGGTGGCCCCTGGGCCTTCCTCCTATTCCTCCTACAGCCAGAGGAGAGGAACGCAGTGCCGAGTGTCGGGAGGTTCCCATTCCCATACTTCGCTCTTATTGAAAACAGGCTCAAAGAGAAGGAAAGGCGACCGGAGTGCTGACCTGCCCCCCCAGACCTGGGTCTTAGTTAATAACCAGGGCTGGGTCATCTCGTGTGACTGTCTCCAGAGGTTCCCAGCACCGCCAGCCCCATGCAGGGCACTAGGGGGAGATCAAGGCAGTTGTTTGGGCCACAACGGGTCTGAGATGCTGGTGGGACAAGCATGTGGAGATAGGAAGGTGATCGGCTGTGCAGTGTGCGTGTCGCAGGCCTCGGCCGAAAGCGTGGTCCTGGAGGTGGCTCTTAAGCTGTAACCCACGCAGTCTGAGGAACTCTTCTGTTCTGGGGGGTCCCAGAATCCTGGCCTCGCCAAGTCAACACAGCCCCTGGCAACTCCAGCACAAACCCCAACTCAAGGTCTGTGTCCACCATGGGAGAAAACCAAGGCCTACGTCACTGGCATGGGTTTTTGCCCTTACAACTCAGGAGAGCAAGAAGTAACACGTTTTTCATTTTTAAATTTTGTCTAACCATCCTGACTTCAAGTCCCCAGTCCATGAGGCTGGCAAGAAATTCATTCTCGCATCACCCCTGGGCCTGCAAAGCTTTAGGCGTCTAGGGTAGCACTGAGGGGCCCTCTCCACCAGAAGGGATCTCACCGCTCTCACTGTTCTCAGAGGCTGGCCCTCCCTCCTCGCCTTCCCTTAACAAAAGCCAGGAAGCACCCCCGATCCTGCACTGCTTCTGCTTTTCTGCACCGTTTCAATTCCTGGGCAGGGGGGTACAAATGGGCATGACCACCTGACAAAAATTGGGGAGTAGGAAAAGAGACACATGTACACACACACACGCACACACGACACAGACACACAAACACACACAGACACACAGAAACACAGAAACACAGAGACACACACGCACACACGCACACACAAGACATGCAGACACACACAGACACACACAGAAACACATGCACACATGACACACAGACGCACACAGACAGACACACAGAAACCCAGAGACATACACACACATGCACACACAAGACATACAGATACACACAAACACACACACAGAAACAGAGACACACACATGCACACACAAGACACACAGACACACACAAACACACAGAAACAGAGACACACAAGACACACAGACAAACACAGAAACACAGAGACACACACACATGCACACACAAGACACACACACAGAGAGACATACACAGAGACACAGACATGCATACATAGAGACACACACAGACACACTCACACAGTTACACATGGACACCCACACTCATTTTTCCATGAACCGTCCAGCACAGATGCGATTGGGGCCAGCCTCCTGCATCTCCTTCATGGTTGTTCTGAGAACTCTTGAGGGGGTTTGAGGTTGGCTTTTGCAGGAAAGGGCAGCACCTTATCTTAGGGTCACAACCCGTCCCACTGTCACCTCCAGGTCCAGCCCAGAGCCTGGCGTGCAGTGGTTGAACAAGATGTATCAGATGCCATTTACAGATTGCAATCTTGTACCTGTACCCAACTTCACTGAAATGGGGCGAGAAGGGGTTCCAGGAAGGATTGCAGTGAATGCCAGAGGTGAGGGGAGGGAGAGGGAGGCCTCAGACCTCTGCTCCCACGGCCAGAGCCAAGGCATCTCCTTCAGCATTGAGGTCACTCTGGTCTCAGGGTCTGACTTGGGCAGAGGGCTAGAGGCAGAGGTGGGGGGGTCTGCACGGTAAATTCAGAAGGGCTTACAGTGCACAGATGGAGGACAGATGTGGAAAGGAAGCCCAGCGGGCGGCTGAACAGCTCCTGGCTCTGGGGAAGGAGAAGCTGGAGGCCCCTGGGAGTGGTGGAGGACTGCAGCCGGATAGCGTGGTGCCTGTCATGACCAAATTTCAGCACTGCGCAGCTGGAACGGCCTCTTTGTTGTGCTGGCTTTGTTGTTTTACTTGAGTGAATATTAAGAAGTATTTGTCAGGGCCTTCCTAAGATAACTCCACCCTTACTTTCCTCCTAAGTCTGAAGTTTCTCAGCGGCAAATCTCTGTGATTGCAGGAGGGCTTAGGAATAGCTAAGTGGACTGATGACTGAATAACAGAATGAGTGTGTGGGACACGAGGGATGCGGTCACCTGGGGAAGGGGGTTGGCAGAACGGGCGAGGTAGTGGCAGAAGGAGGGGGTTTCTCCCACGCATCTCCCCTCCACTGCTGCAGACCCCCTCGGGCAGGACACTCCCAGAAAGCTGTTGCAGGCAGACGTGTGGGTGGGCTGGGTGGGCTGGGCATGCCCCATGCAGCCAAGCCCACTGGCTTCCCTTCTCACTGAATGCGTCCTTGTTTTCCCGTCTAGGGCCCCCTGGACGGCGCGGCAAGCCTGGGAGAAGAGGCGACCCTGGTGAGTCCCAGGTTTTCTCAGCTCCTGAGCCGAGGTTCTGGCTGCAGGGCCTGACCACCTGCTCCCCACCCTGAGTGAGGCCTCGGCCCGGGGCAGGTGCTCCTCCCCTTTGCAAGTTCAGCTGCTGTTTCCGGACGTCACAGCACCCAGGACTGCCTTTCCCTGGCTTGTTGGCATTCAGAGTTCCAGGACTGTCCCCTCTGCCCCCAGCCATCCCCCGAATCTCATTGTTGGCCTTGAACACTTCGGCCACTAGCCTCCCACTCCAAAGCAGCCCCCCTCTCTGAGGCAGAAGGTGATGACTCTGCCAGCCATGGCTTCCCCCATGGGTCCTTCGACACAACAAGATTCCCCTGTGGGTTTCATCCCTCCCAAGACGTGGCCTGTCCTTCCTTAGCAGAGCCGCCAGGAAGAGACTCCTCCACCTCTCTTCCCTGCAGCCCTCGGAGGCACCTGTATTCACTGCCCTTCCTTCCTGCTGTCTGTGTTTCACCCGGAACTCCCTCTGCCCAGCCCCCAGCAGTTTGCCCCCGTTGTCCAGGGACTCTTCCCTAAGCCTCTCTGACGCCATCTTGACTAGTCACGCTGACCTCTGATGGCCACATTGGACGCTTTGCTGTCTTTCTCTTTCTTGACCCCCACCGTTGGCCACTCCCCCGCACCTGCCCTGTGAATGAATCTCCCTTGGCCCCCTCCCCTTCCCTCCCTCCTCTCCCCTCCCCTCCTCTCCTCCCTTCTCCTGTCCCCCCACAGTCTCCCATGCCTGTGACACTGACCAGGTCCTCTCCCTGCCTCCAGCTACATTCTCTCCTCTGGGTCCCCGAGGTTGGAGATTGCCCTGCTGAAGCCAGCATCTCCCCTAGCCTTCTTCCCCGGGCTTCCCCATTGTAGGGAGGAGGCATCTGGCCACCTGCTTCCCTGTGTAGACACCTGGCTGCATCCTCCATCCCTCCCCTCGCCCACGCCAAGTCCCCTTGAGCTTCCTCCTCCGTACATCTCGGACCCGGGTCCTCTTCTCTGTTCTCACTACCACAGCCTCCTGTAGCTCTCACCACCCCCCACGCCATGCCACCACCCCCAGCCTCACCATGGATGTCCAGGGCCCTCCAGCTTCTGAGCCATTACTCACATCCTCCCGCACCCAGAAGGGTTCCTTTACCTGGACTCACCCAAGATTATTACCCTTTGTCCTTCAAGCCTCGCTCAATCATCTTCTCCAAAAAGCCTCTAACTGTTTTGGCTGAGAGGTATCACCCCACACTCAGCACAAGCAGTCCCCAGGCCTGTAAATGCAGGGGATAGCGAAAGAATGAGTGCCCAGCCCCTAAGCAACTTCACAAGGTGGCCATGGTGACGAAGCTGGGCCAGCCCACCACCAAGAGGACCCCAGGCCAACTGGGCCCAAGGGGAGGCAGGGGCAGGTTTGCTCCAGGCCTCAGACTCTTGTCCCTGGAGCTGGGCACAGGCTTTCTGCCTCCTTTCTCTGCTGGGTTTGCAGTGTCGAGCTCCTTAGGCAGAGGCCCTGCCGATAAACTCCTTAGCGCTCACCGACAGGAAGCACCCTTCATGTCTCTTTTTGCCTTGACTTCTGGAAGCTGAAGCCTGTTTGAGTTCAACGGGTTGAGCTTCCTTTAGCCTGGCTTCTGTGTGTAATCACCCCATACCCTGCCAAATACACGCTTCATTACTCAGTTCTTATTTTCTACCCTCGTAAAAGGTTTTATTGCCTTTTATTGTAAGTCCCTGACATGCTTTTTGGAAGGAACTGTATCTTCGATCCCTCCCCTGCTCACGCCAAGTCCCGCCCCTGCCCACACCAAATGAATACAGAGTCACCTTTTTAGGACAAAGTATATTATTATTCAGCTTACTCCGAAATCCATTTAAAACATGACTCAAGTTTACAACAACCTCAAAGTCAAGGAAACACAGACTCACTGGGCCCCTGACCATTTGCTGGGTGCTTTCAAGTCCTTTATCTCATGCGATCCTCAGAGAGCTGCAGGATAAGAAGACGTTAGTATACCTACTTGCTGATGAGGAAACTGAGGTTCCAAGGGGCGCAGCACCTTGCTTGAGGCAGCTGCTCAGCAAGGAGTGGGTAGGATCTCTCCCCCTCATTGTTTTTCCAGTGTGGCGTCCCTATTCTCTGCCTGTCCAAAAACAGAGTGAGCTACACAGAGCAGATGTGCCTCCCTGATTGGCCTTGGCTGTGACTGGTATTTGTTTCTAGATAGTTACACACATATGCACATCCTGGATTTCCTGCCTTCCCCGGTGTAAAGCGGTCTTGTCCCTGGGAGAAAGGCTTTTTTTTTTTTTTTTTTTTTTTTGAGACAGAGTTGCTCTGTCACTCAGGCTGGAGTGCAGTGGCGCGATCTCAGCTCACAGCAGCCTCTGCACCCCAGATTCAAGCAATTCACTTACCTCAGCCACTTGAGTAGCTAGATTACGGCATGCATCACCAAGCTCAGCTAATTTTTGTATTTTTAGTAGAGACAGGATTTCACCATGTTGACCAGGCTGGTCTCGAACTCCTGGCCTCAAGTGATCTACCTGCCTTGGCCTCCCAAAGTGCTGGGATTGTAGGCGTGAGCCACCGTACCTGCCAGAGAAAGGCTCTTTTTGCCAAGTGGGGCAGTACCTGGCTGGGGTGCCTTCCTGAGGTGCTGCAGGGTGATCCTGCCTGCCTCAGGGCAGGAGCCTCCCTAGCTCCCAGTAGGAGCTCCACAGTCCTGCAGTGTTTCTCTGTCTCTATTCAAAATGGAATGGATTTCTCACCTTCCCCTGGCTGGTTTCTTACCTGGAGAATCTCAGAACTGCGCCTGTGCTCTGGGATCCTCTTTCTTTCTAAGGGCTTTGGGCAGGATCCTCTCTCCTCCCAGACTCTCCTTTCCCCAAGAGTGTCCATCACCCTCCCCTGCTCTGGCAGCCCTAGATAACTCCCTCCCTCTCAGCGCTTCCCACACTGGGGTGTTGGCCTGGTCTTCAGACTTGTCCTGCTTCTCCACCAAAGCATGGGCTCCTCAGGACAGGGGCTGGGTTGGGCTGCGACTCAGGAGATAGTCTATAAATGCTTACTGATGGGAAGGAGGAGAGGAGGGCAAAAGAAAGAGGTCCTTGCAGACAAATGAAGAACACAGAAGACTGCTTGGCCAATGCCTACATAAACCTACAGAGACAAATGGAAGCACTCACCAGATCTCCACAGCTGCTAGCCTTGGATCAGCAGTTTCAGTGCTAGAGTACTTTATCTGCCCTGACCCCAAGAAATTTTTTCTAAAAATCCAGTGGATGAAGCACTTCTGGAATGGTGGGGCGAGGACCTCTGAAGATCTCCATAAAGGAGCAAAAACAATGGGGAAGACTGACCTTTTCAGAAGTCTGGAAACGAACAAAAGTTTTGCAACAACCCAAGAAATGTTTATTGAGAAAATGGCTGAATCTTGCTGTTAATAAGAACTGTAAGATTTGTAGCATTTTAATTTTCTCCTCTCTCAGGCTCCATGGTGGCCTTAAAAACCAGCCTTAAAAACCAAGCACGGTGCATACCTATAATCCTGGCACTTTGGGAGGCCGAGGCGGGTGGATTGTTTGAGGCCAGGAGTTTGAGACCAGCCTAGCCAACGTGGTGAAACCCCATCTCTACTGAAAATACAAAAATTAGCCAGGTGAGGTGGTGCACACCTGTAGTCCCAGCTACTCAAAGGTTGAGGCACATGAATCGCTTGAACACAGGAGGCAGAGGTTGCAGTGAAGCTGAGATCACGCCACTGCACTTCAGCCTGGGCAAAAGAACTAGACTATCTGAAAAACAAACAAAACAACAACAACAAAAAAACCCCCAGCAATGTCACAACCGCAGTACTTGTTTGTGAAAACGAGAAGCCACTGGAGGAAGCATAACAGAATGAAGCTTGCAAATGCTCATCCCCAGAGAATTGTCACTATTTGAACTTGTCTGGCAGCTCCATGGAAAAGCACCATACCCAAGGCTTGTCTTTCGGTGACCTGATGCACAGCTTGCTCAGAAGGAAGAGGCCTATCCCCAGGGTGCTTAACAAAAATAATCAGCAGCAATTGTTCACATTGAAGCTGCTTGAGGTGATGACACCAGTGGATGACTGGAAAACTTACAATAAAAATATAGGGAATGAGATGCTCAAAGGAGCTTTGAAAAGCTCCAGCTTATTCTTCGGTATCTAGAAGGCATATGCATGTGCAGGGCTGTATATATGTCCAGGAAGAACCTCTCTAAGAGCCTCAGTCTCTCACCCTCACCTCTGGCTGACCTTGAGATTGTTCAAACAGGAAATGAAGTCAGAGGCAGAGCTATAGCCTGGTAGAACGCTGAAGGTGTGTTGCAGCACACACAAAGAGCCCACCAGCACAGAGTGGGAGACATTGGATCAAGACATCAAAGGAAATCTCTGTCTAAACTGACCACTAAGCTAAGCAAGCAGAGAATTCAGTAGCTGCAAATGACAAAAAATAAACACTTTAAAGAGTCCAGGAAAGGCCCTCAACAGAGAGCAACAACACTAAACAGCAACAACAGCAAATCCTGGAAAGGAGAAGAGAGGTCTGATTTCCAGAGTAGCCATGTTAGATTAGTTTAAATGTCCAACTTTTAACAAAAAATTAAACGACAGGAAATTATGGCAATAAAAAAGGAACCAGTGCAGTCAATAGAAACTGTCCCTGAGGAATCCCAGATGTAATTACTAGACAGAGATGTAATATTGGTTATTATAAATATGTTCAAAAAACTAAAGGAAACCATGTTTGAAGAAATAAAGGAAAGCATAAGAATCATGTCCTTGGAGATTATCAGTGAACTGATAAAAAGTATTTTTTAAAGAACCAAATAAAAATTCTGGAGATGCAAAGTACCATAACTGAAATGAAATGTCAGTAGAGGGCTTCGACAGTAGATGTGGGCTGACAGAAGAAAGAATCAGCAAACTTGCAAATAGGTCAATTGATACCATCCAGCCTAAGAAACAGAAGGAAATAAAGAATGAAGGAAAATGAACAGGGCCTCAAAGACACTATCCAGTGTCCCAACATACAAGTAATGGTGGTCCCAGAAGGAGAGAAGAGTGAGAAAGAAACAAAGGAATATTTGAAAATATTTGAAAAAAAAAAATGATCAGGCTGGGTGCAGTGCCTCATGCCTATAATCCCAGCACTTTGGGAGGATGAGGTGGGCAGATGACCTGAGGTTGAGAGTTTGAGACCAGCCTGACCAACATAGAGAAACCCTGTCTCTACTAAAAATGCAAAATTAGCTTGGTGTGGTGGTGCATGCCTGTAATCCCAGCTACTCGGGAGGCTGAGGCAGGAGAAATGCTTGAACCCAGGAGGTGGAG